>NW_026867576.1:1283070-1367721 GCF_020745735.1 Hemiscyllium ocellatum | reverse complement strand
CTCTCTCACTCCCCCTCCCACTGTCTCCCTCTACCCCTCTCCACTCTCCTACCTCCCACTCTTTCTATGTCTACCCCTCCCACAGTGTCGCTGTACATCCATCTCAGTCCTTCTCTCTCTAACACCCTCCCACACTCTATCCATTTGTTTCTACCCTTCTAATTTCTCTTTCACTCCCTCTCTCTCTCCTTAACTTCTTCTAATCTCTCTGTCTACCCCCTCCTCACTATTCCATCTCTCCCTTTGTCACTACTCCTCCCACTATCTATCATTGCTTCTCCCATATATCTTTGTCCTCCAATCCGACTGTGTCCCTCAAATGTCTCTATGCGCCCTTTCTCTCTCTCTCTCTCTATCTATCTATCTATCTATCTTTCTATCTATCTATCTATCTATCTATCTATCTCTATCTATCATCTATCTATATATCTAACCCACTCCCCTCTCTCTCTCTAACCCCTACCACTCTCCCTCTCTCTCTACTCCCTCCCATTCTCTATCCTTGTCTCATCGACCCCCTTTCTACCAAGTCCAACTCTCTATGTTCCCCTCTCACACTCTCTAATGTGTTTATACTCACTCTCTCTACACTCCCACACTCTCTCTAACCCTCCTCTCTTTCTATCCCCTCACTCCCTCTCGCTACTCCCCTCCCAGTATCTATCTCTCTCCTCCCCCTCCTTCTCTCTTTCTTCCCCATACCACTCGCTCTCTACTGCACACCCTTTCACTGTCTTCCTTCTCACCCACTGTCTCTCTCTTTCTGTCCATCATATCCCTCTCTTTCTCTCTACCAAATTGACCTCTCCCTCTACCGAATTTTCCGTTCTCTCTCTCTTTTTCTCGATCCACCACTCGCTCTCTTCCTTTCACTCTCTCCGTCAACCGATCTCGTTGTCTCTCTCACTTCTCCCCTCCAACACTGTGTCTCTCTCACTCCCCTCCCCCTATCTCTTTGCCCAGCTCAGTTTATCCCACTAACCCCGAATCCCGTCCCTTCTATTTAGACCCTCCTTCCGTATGTCTCGCAACACCCTCCCACTCTCGCTCTGTCCCAATGAATTTCTCTCTCTAACACCTGCCACTGCCTCTCGCTCCGCTCCTTTCTCTCTTCTCCACTCTCAGTCTATCTCTCTACCTCCTCCCACACTCCCTAGCCTCGTCCCACTCTATCTCTCCACCCGACTCCCTCTCTCTATCTACCCCACCGTCTATCTCTTTATCTTCTCCTGCTACACTCTCTCTATCCCCTCCATCTCTCTCTCCTTCGTTCTCTTTCTGCCCCCATCTCTGGCTGTCTCAATCGACTCCCTCTGCATCTCTCTCTACCCACCCCTCTCTCTCTCTCTCTTCCCCTCCCACTCTTTCTCTCTATATCTCTCCTGCCTCCCACTCTCTTCCTCTCTCACCCCTCTCTCTTTCTAAACCCGCCCGACTTTCTCTACCATCTCTCATACTCTATCTCTCCAACATTTCCCAATCACTCTTTCCACTCCCCCCACCGCACTGCCTTTCTCTCTACTCGTGTACATTCTCGACACCGCCCCGCTCTATATATCCCACTCTCCTTCTCTACTCCAATCCCACTCTCTCACTCTGACCCCTTGCACTCTCTCTCTGCCACACTCCCTCCCACTCTGTCTCGCTCTTTCCCTCCCACTGTCTCTTTCTACATCTCCCCCACTCTCTCTCTTTATTCCTCTCCCACTCTCTCTACATTCATCCCTCTCTCTCTAAACCCTTGCTTTCTCTGCCTGCGTCTTCTCTCTCCCTCAACCCCTTCAACTTCAACTCTCTCTATCTACCCTTCCCACTCACTCTCTCACCCTCCTCCGCTCCGTCTACTCCACTCTCTCTTCCGCTACCCCACTCCCATTCTCTCTACCCCCCAACACTCTCTGACTTCCTCATTCCACCTACCTTTCCTCTCTCTCGAGCCCCGAACTCTATCTCTACTTCTCTCCCACACTCTCTCTGTCAACCAAGCTCACACCCTCTTTCTCTCACTCCCCTCCAACATCGTGTCTCTCTAACGCCATCCCACTCTCTGTTCCCCTCCTCTGCCTCTTTTTTCCGTCACCCTTGCACTCATACTCTCTCTACCATGTCTCTCTCTAGCCCTTCCTTATCTCTGTCTCTCGACCCACTCCCACTCTCTCTGTGTCCCACTCCCTCTCCCTCTCAGCCTTCCCACACTCTCTTTCTAATCCCTGATGCTCTCTTTCCACTCCCCATTTCTTTCTTGCACACTCCCACTATCTCTTTACCCTCCATTCTCGCTACCCTCTACCCACTCTTTCTCTCCCACCTCCACCCTTTCTCTACCCTCTCCCACTACCTCTCTCCCGCATTGCTCCACTTCCCATCATCACTCTCTCCCTACCCCCTCCCATACTTTGATATTTCCACTATCTCCAGCACAATTCCTCTCTTTTTCTCCCCCCCTCCGACTATCTATCTCTCTTATTGCAACTGGCGCTCTACTCACTCCAATACTCTCCCTCATTCTGTCTCATGTCCCACTCTGGCTCCAACCCATCCCTCCACATCTCACTCTACCCAACGCCAACCCTCTCTCCACTCCTCCCTTTCTAACTCCTCCCACCATCTCTCTCTCAGCCCCTCCCTCAAACAACCTCCTCCCACTCTCTTTCAATCCCCTTCCCTCTCTCTACCCCCTTGCACAGTCTGGCCCCTGCTCCCTCTGCATCTACAACACTCCCGCTCTCTACCCCAATCCCACTGTTTCACTACATCCTTGCACACTCTCTCTGCCACACTACCTCCCAGACTGTCGCTCACTGGCATTGACCTCTCTCTCTCTACCTCTCTCCCACACTCTCTCCACACCCTTCCCAAAATCTCTCTGCACCCCTTGCATTCTTCTATTTTTCAGCGCTCCTCCTATTTTCTCTCTTTCTATCCCACTTCCACTCTCTCTCACATCCTCCCACTCACTGTCTCCACCGTTCCACTCTCTCCCTACCCCACTGTCTCTCTCGACCCCACTCCCAATCTCTCCATACGCCTTCCAATTTTTATCTGCCACACTCCCTCTCACTCTGTCTCTATCGCTATCTTTCTACCCCCAACTAACTTTAACTCTCTCCAACCCATTCCCTCTACCTCTCCCGCTTTCTCTCTACCCCTCTTCACTGTCTCACCACCCACTGTTTCTCTCTCTGCTCCCTCTCACTGAGTCTCTGCCTCTCCATCCCTGCCTCTCCCTCTCTCTACTATATCCCACGCTATCTCTCATCCTCCCACTATCTCTGACATACTTGCACTCTCTCAATAACACGCTCCCATTCTCTTTCTGCCAACTAACATTATCTCAATCTCTCCACTCCACTCCCTCACTCTCTCTTTCTCTCTTCCACTCCCACTCATTCCCTCTCAACACAAGCAGTTCCTCTAGCGCACTTCCTCTCTCTCAGTCCCTTCCCCTCAAACACTTGCTTTTCTCCCTCCCACTCCCTCTTTTATCCCCTCCCTCCCTCTCTGTTCCCCCACACACTCTCTCACTCTACTCCTCTCTCACTCTATCCCCTTCCAACAGTCGATCTCCTCCTCCCACTCTCGCTCTTCCCACTCTCACTCTCGCTGTACCCCTCTCATTCTCTCTCTAACTCGCCCACACTTTAACTCTGTATACGCCCCTCTCTCCCTCGCTCTCTACCTTCCTCCCACTCTTTCTCTAACCTCTCTCTCTACCCCACTCAAATCTTTCTTCCACGCTCACTCGCTCTATAATCCCTAATCTCTCTAAATACTCCCAATATCTTTCTATACCTCATGCTCTCTCTTTCACCCGACACCACTTCATCTCTCTCTCCTTCCCTCTTCCCCAATGCCTAGCTTCCACACATTCTCTCACATTCCATTCCCCCTCAGTCGCTCCCTCTATCTGACCCCCACTGAATCTCATTCCCTCCCTCCTTCTCTGTCGACCCTCTTGCGCCCTCTACCTCTTCTCCTTTCCTACACTCTTTCCCAACTCTCCCACACTGACTTTATCCCCCTCTCTCCACCTCCTTCGCTCTTTGTGTCTAATCCCCTCGCACTATCTTTCTCTCTCATCTCCGAAACTCTAAACTACAGCTCCCCTTCCATCTTACTCCCTCCCTCGCTTTCTCTCTCTCTACCAATTTCCGATCTATCTTTTTCTCTATTGCCTTCTGTCTTTCTCTCTACTCTCATCCTCTCTTTCTCCACCCACTCACTCCCTTTCTCTCTCCTCTCCTCCGATGATGTTTCCCTTTCTATCTCTTCCCTCTCCCCTTTACCTGCTTCCCTTTCTCACTCTTTTTCCTTCCCCTCTATCCCTTCCCCACTCCATCTTTCGCTCTCTTACACTCCCACTCTCTGTCTTGCATTCCACTATCTCTCTGACACTTGATGTCTCTCCACACACACCTCCCACTGTCTATACCCTCCGACTCACTCTACCCTCTTCCAATGCGTTTCACCCTCATCTCACTTTGTATACTCCCCTCCCACTCACTCTCCCCCCTCCGCTCTCTTCCCTACGACCACTCTCTCTACGCCCCTCCCAAACTCTCCCTTACTTCCACGCCCTTCTCATCTCTCATTCTACCCCTTTCTAACTCTGTCTCTACCTTCCTCCCACTGTCTTTCTCTCTAACCCCCTCCAACTCAGTGTCTCTCTATCCCTCTCCCTCCCTCTATCCCCTCTGATTCTCTCTCTATCCCTCTCCCTTTTTTCTCTCCCTCTCGCCCCCTCACACTCTTTCTCTATCAGCTCCCATTATCTCTCTCGCTCTTCCCCATTCTCTCTTTTTCTCTTTCTCGCTGCCCATTTCCCTCTCTTTGTCTCTTGCCCCTCCGACACTGTCTCTTCCTCTGCTACTCTCACTCTGTCTACCCGCTCCGACAATGTCTCTCTTTTTCTGCCCTCCCTGTCTCTCTCTCTTCCACATCCCACTGCCTCAATCCCTAAACCCTCCCATTCTCTCTCTATAATCCCTGCACTCTCACTCAATACACCCACAATGTGTCTCTTTCCCTCTCCACACCACTCCTCCTCTCTTACGAATCTGCTCACACTCTCGCCCTCTTACCACACCAAGACCTCTTTCCTTTTCTCTCAATTGAACACCCCCCTTTCACTCTTTCTCTCTTCCCTCCTCCCACTCATGGTCTTCCACGCCACACGCTCTTTTCTCATCTAACCCCTCCCACTCTTACTCTCTTTACCGCTTCCCACGCTCACTTTTTTAAACCCATCGCTCTCTACCACTCCCAATTTCACTTTATCTCCCCTCTATCTCTATCTTATTCAAATCTCTCTATACACCCCACCCACTCTCTCTCTAACGCCTCCCACAATCTCTCTACCCATCCCCAAATCAGTCACTGCGCCCCTCCCTCTCTATTCACAATTTCTATTCTCTCTCTCCAGCTCCTCGACTCTCTCTTTTCCCCACTCCCTCCCAGTCTCTCTGTCTGCACTCAGACTCTGTCTCTACTCCTCTCCCCTTCTCCTTCGGTGCTTCTTTCCTACTTTTTCCACACGACCTCCCACACTTTATCTACACTCTCGTATTCTCTCACTAACCATTGCCACTCTCTCCCTACCTCTCTCCCACTCTCGCTTCCCGTCCCACTCCATCTCTTTCACCGCCTTCCTTTCTCTGTAACCCACTTCTCTCTGAACGACCCCTCCCGCTCTTTCTCTCTTTATCCCTCTCACTCGTTCTCACTCTACCCTACTCTCTCTCTGTCAACCCCCCTCTCACTCACTCTCTATCTCTTCTTTCCTCTCTCTCTCTCACACAACCCGATCCCATTCTTTCTCTACCTACTTCATTCTTTGTTTTTCTGAAACATGGATCGCTCGGTCGCTACACTATTCGAACCTGGCTTTCTACACCAATCCATCTCGCTCTTTCTTCGCCTCTCTCTGTCTCATTCTCACTCTCCGTGCCCCCACACACTCTCTACTCCTCTACTTCTCTCTCTTCCCCTCTTTCACGCTCTCTCTATTCCCTCCCACTCTCTCTCTACCACTTCCATTCTCTCTCTACCACTTCCATTCACTCTCTACTTCTTTGTCTCTCTCTCTTTCCCACTCCCTCCAAATTTCTCTCTCTCCACTCAGACTCTCTCTCTCTACTCCTCTCCACTCTCCCCCTAAGCTTCTTTCTAACTCTTTGTGTACGCCCTTCCGCACTCTGTCTACCCTCTCGTATCGTCTCTCTACCCCTCTCACTCTGTCCTTACCTCTCTCTCACTCTCTCTTCCCATCCTACTCCGACTTTTTAACCGGCCTCGTTTCTTTAAAACTGACTTCCTCTCTCTGAAAGCCCCCTCCCGCTCTGTCTCTCTTTATCACTCTCACACTTTCTCTCTCTACCCCTACTCGCTCTCTCTCTGTGAACCCCGCTCTCACTCACTCTCTAATTCTTTTTTCATCATTATCTCTCCCTACCCCGATCCCATTCTTTCTCACTTTACCTACTTCATTCTTCGTTTATCTCAACCATGTCTCGCTCGCTCTCTACACCATTCCCCCCTGCCTCTCTACACCACTCCATCTCTCTCTCTCTCTCATTCTCACTGTGTCTATCCCCTCCCATTCTCTCTACCATTTCCATTTTCTCTCTACTTCTTCGACTCTCTTCCCCACTCACTCCCAATCTCTCTCGCTGCACTCAGAGACTCTCTCTCCACTCCTCTCCCCTCTCCGCTTCTTTCTTACTTTTTCTCTACGCCCTCCAACACTCTCTCTGCCCCTTCAGGTATTTCTCTTTCTCTCTCTGCCCCTTTCTACATTCTGTCACCTTACCCCCAGTCTCTGTCTCTTTTTCTGTTTATTCCACTCCCTCCTCTCTCCTCTCCACCCTGATTGCTCGCTCTCTGTCTCTCTCTCATTCCATTCCTATGTAACGCGCACTCTCACGCTTATCTTTCCATCTCCAACTGACCTAGAGATAGGGGAGAAGTGGAATGGCTGGATAGGTAGGAGAGGATAGCAAAATGTGGGGATGGGATGCGAGAAGGGAGGCGATGGTGTAGGGACAGAAAGGCGGGAAGTAGCCAGAGACAGCAGCAGAGTGAGAGAGAAAGGAAGAGGGAGAGATAAGATTAGAGTTGCTTGGAGAAACTGTGGGGTGTGTGAGATAAAGATAAAGGGGTGGGTGAAGACAGCCAGTGAAAGGGAAAGGACGGGAGAAAGCAAGAGTGTGCGGAGCGAGAGGGAGAGAAATCAGAAGAAAGAGAAGGGAGAGGAAATGGGAACAGAGTGCAAGATAGGGGGTGAGCGGGGGAGGGATCGCACGAAGGATGTAGATAGAGAGACAGACGTGCTTCCGTGGAGATGGGGGTAACAGAGTAGAGATGTATTGTTCTGAAAGCACTTCGGAATGGTGGGGGGGCGGGATCCAGTGGTTAAAGCAAGGACAGTGCCAGTAGAACCTAACCACTGAGCCCTCCCCGTTCTCCTTCTAGTCCCTGACGACTAGGACTGGGGGCTGAGTCTTCTCTCTCCAACTCAGCTTGTTCAACACAAAGACGAACAACAGTATCGTTTTCTCTGCTGCTCTGCACGTTTTAATGAACATTTTTCTTGTTTACAAGTTGAAGTGATGGATACAGTCAGTGGGGTGTTGCCTTTTCCCACAGGCCGCTGTGTGCAGTGAGAAACATCAAACCGTGTATTTGAACTACGTCCACCTCCCTCCACAACCGTGAGATAAGGATGGATAAACCAGCGTTACCCTCAAACTGTTACCACAGGGACAATTGGCTTCATCGCTGAACCATTGAACTGGAATGATTAAATTGCGGATGGATTGATAAATGAATGTATATGATTGATTGATGAATTTGGGTAAAGGGATATTTCATCACGTTCTTCAGCTGCTGTCTGAACTTTGTCTGGGTCACGGCATAAATCAGGGTGTTTGTGCAGCAGCTGAGGAGCTGCAGCATGAAGCCCAATTCTTGCACAAAGAAATGGAGATACACAGACGTATAGCCAATACTATACATCCGACTCCATATTGAATACAGCATGAACGTTGACCATAACAGGATGAAATTAGCCGAGATCACAAACAGTAAAATGATGGATTTTTTCCTGATTCTCATTTCTGTGTCAGACTGAGCGTCCCCATTGGTGTGAGCCCGGAGTCTCCTACGGGCCCTGCTGGTCACTAAAATGTGTCTGACCGTGAAAACATTGAACAGAAGAATCAGGGGAAATGGGAGAGCTGAGGTTAGAATATGATGGAGGAACTCGATTGACGTCCAGACAAGGGAGGTTCCAACACCATCTGCTGCATAACAAAACGACGGGTAGTTCCTCTGCGCATACCGAGCGGAGAGCATAAAATACCAGAAAATGTTTTTTAAACAGCTTAACACAGTCACTGTTCCCAGAACCACAGCCGCCGTTTTCTCACTACAATATTTATGTTTTAATTTCTGGCAACAAATGGCCACAAATCGATCAAATGTGAAGGTAACGGTGAACCAGACAGAACAGTCAGTGGCTGCATAAAGCAGGGCAGCGTGGATATTACACACAAATATTTCCCACAAGAAATCAAACTGCTCCAGATAAACAATGGGAATGTGTCGCAATATCAGGTCGAAGATAATGACCAGTAGATCCGCCGCTGCCATTGCCCCCAGGTACCGTCTGACACAGGGAGCTAATCCACAATCTTTACAAAGCAGGACGTAGATCGTCACTACGTTAACTGTGAGGAAGAAAGACAAACACATTATCCATCAGCCTGGAGGCAAAGTGACCAGTTTGACTGAGGGCTGTGTGAGGTTTTCAAATGTGTCACTGCATTCACAGATTTAGTAAAATAATTGGAGCTTAAATTACATATGGAAAGGTCTGAATTACTGGCAAATATGTGTCATAAATCACAAGAAACGCTCCTTCCCCAAACACACAGGGGCATATGCATAAGAACAGATGGTGTGAAGCACATTTCCACACACACGACAACTCGAGAAAAGATACAGGTAATTTATTTTCAGTTTCTAATACGGAGCATGATTTATTGCCATCCTGAAGGATTCTCTCCCAAGTCTTTGAAAATAAATGGAAGTATGAAATTTTAGCCTTTTTCTTTAATTTCTGGTCAGTTCTCTGTCATGAAGAAATGTAAACACAGCGAAAATAGATTCACCCCTTTAATGTCCTGAGACGACTACGGAACAGTGTCTCCTTCTTCCATTAACGGATCCCTTCCCTCCGGACGTTATCATTTGGTCAATTCAATGACACCCGCCCTTCACAAATAATATCAGAGACAGAATATTGTGGGGAATGTCAGGTATTCTGCAGCAAATCAACCGACTCCCACAGTCTGTTTGGACTACACCTCCTCCCTTTCTGCCTCTTGTTAAAACGCCATGCCTTATTCCCAATTCCTCTCATTCTGCTACATCTGTTCCCAGAATGACCAATTCCATCTCAGAAAATCCCCGATGGCTTCTTTATTCAAATACAACAATTTCCATTCCCATTTGTTCGACGATGCCCTCCAGAACTTCTCCATTTCCCTCCTCTCCGTCCTCAAACCCTCACCCTCACCTATCCCCTCACCTCCATCCAAGGCCCCATAGGGTCCTTCCACATCTGAAACAACTTTACTTGTGCTTCCACAAATGTCATTACTGTATTTTGCACCCGATGTGGTCTCTTCTACATCGGGGAGACAGGCCGTCAACTTTTGGACCACGGCAGGGATTATCTCTGGGACATCTGCACCAACGAAACGCCTCGTCCGCTGGCTGAACACTTCAACACCACCTCCTTCTCTGCAAAGACAAAGATCATGGGCCTCCTCAATTGCCAAGCCCAAAGCCCCCGGTGCCTGTAGGATGAACATATCATCTTCCACCAAGGGACCCCGCAACCACAGGGGTTCAAAGTGGATTTTACCGTTTTACTGTGTTCCCCACAGGCACGTTTTTCCCGTCCAAAGCCTCGGACTGAGCACAGCCTTCTTGACCTGTTCATCACCTTTCCCATCTATCCGCTCCACCCTCCTCTCGATCCTGTCACACTCTCCTCCTTTTTCATCTCCCTATTACATTCACAGATACCTTACCCCCAGCCCAAACCCTTCCATTTATTGCTCCACAATTCTCATTCCAAATAAAGGCCTTCTTCCGGAATTGTTAATTATCCTGCTCACTGGATGATCCATTACCTGCGGTGTTTTTGCGGCCCAACACTTCCGGTCAGGAAACAATGTGACACCGTTATAGTCACAGAACGACGACCGATGGGCAATATTTCATGAAGATCCATTGCCAACCCTGAGTATATCCTGTCTCATTGGTGATGGGGAAACCGTGTGATGTGGTCAGGAAAGGAGTTACACTCGTATTCCAGAACCTGGGAAATCTCATGGTAAAGCTCAAAGATGTTCAAGGAAATCGCCTGATGATGGATGTCTACTTCAAGCAACACCACCCTCAGAGGTAACGCATTTTCCTTCGAATTTGAAAGCAAATCAGAGGAAATACTTACGATGATAATGACACAGAATGCACTCTGGTTGCATGACTTCGGTGTCCATCACCAAGAGTGTCTCCACAGGTTCACGAAAGAGTGAGCATGGAGTGGCTTCTAACATACAGCATCTAGACTGTGGGAAATGATGGGGGAACCCACAAGTAAGAAACAATCTCGTCAAAGTACTTCTCACAGATGGATCTGTCCCTCAAAGTATCTGTAGGAGCACGCATGCAGCACACAGTCCTGGTGGAGGAGGAATCTCAGCCTCATACTGAAGATACTGTCTCTTGTGTTAATTGGAACTACCTCCTGCAAAGTAGGGCACACGTCTAAAGGACGGAGCAAATCGAAACTGGGCATCCATGAAGCACTGTGGGCTATTGGCACAAAGTCAGAAGTGACTGTTCACTGATGGTTCCAAAATATTCTTCACTGATCACAATTACATCCATACAAAGCGGGCTATTCAGCCCATTCAGAGTTTTAAACAGCAACAGAATTAGTTCATTCAGCCATTCGAGTCTGTTACTCAGCAATTGGATCAGATCGTTTCATTTCGTATATCTGTGACAAAGAAAATTGAAGGGCATATTTAGCCTTTCAAAGCTGCTACACAGGTATACGGGGTTGACTGCATACTCAGCCTAGAACAGGGATATTTTTGCGATAAATCAGTCTTTATCAGTTCAACACAAATTACTAACTGCAGTGACACACTGACCAGTGTCCGGGACACAGTTATTTGTAATCAACATCAACGTTTTCGAGAAATGGAACAAACTTATTCTGACGAAGATCAGCAGGAACTGAAGTTATCAAGCGAGAGCTGTGAATCTTTAGTTGAATAAGCAAGATAAAACAATTTGGAGGCTCGAATATAACGTGGGTAACGGTGAATATGTAACTTTACAGGAAGAATGACAGAATGTATATGACATAAAAGGAAAAAGACAACAGACGTTAGTGAAACGTTTACTGGACGGATTATTCTAACCCGTTGAGACATGGAAATGATTGCTCCATCACCCTGATTGTCTGCCCCCTGATATTCCCGGGGGCCCCATTGCGCTCAGACGGGATATTTTGATGTGTTTGGTAGCAGTGAGGACTAGTGAGATGGTAAGTGTTTTTCACTATTTTACAGGGGCATGGTCTCCCTCCACCAGGCCATCGTTTCTTACTGGATAATGACCCGGAGACGATGCGAATGGGCTGGCTGCTTCTAGATGAAGAGGCCGTGGCTGCTGCTAGGACAGTGGACATTTATCAACATGATGCACTGTACATGGTTTTACTGCTCCATCAATGGAGTGAGAGATGGAGGGTCCAATCACAAGATTAATATCTAAAGGAATTGCCATACCAGCTGAAATGTTTATTTACATCATATTTTTACTCCACCAGAGATTCATCAATCCAGAAGAAATATCTGTTCAGCACAGAGCAAACTGTAGATCAAGCTTTGCTCGGTCCAACCCGGCATTCTGCAGATTCCAAAAAAAACTGTGCAGACCACGTCATTGCATTGATCTGTAAACTCAGACGAGATAATCTGTTCGTCTCTGGGAGCTATGTTGACAACAGCAGTGCAGTGATGTATAAACTCAGACTAGGTTAGTGTCCAGCACGGAGACCTGTGCAGACCACAGCAATGAATTGATCTGTGAAGGCATGGGCTGGCGTGCTGTGTAGACTGCGACTGTTGCAGCCTGGAGACTGGGTCCAGTGCGGGCTGAAAACGGTTGAGTTGCTTTCTGGAGACTTAGATGAGTGCAGCATGAAGACTTGTCCCTGTCTGAAATGGGTAAAGTGTAGTCTGAAGAATGGGAATGGTGCAGTCTGAAGTCTGGGTCTGGTGTGGACTGTGGACTGGGCTTGGTGAGGTCTGGAGAACGAGGCCTGGTGCAGCCTAGAGACTGGGTCCAGCGCGATTTGGAGACTCGGGCCTCTGCATTCTGCTGACTACGCCCAGTGTGGTCTGGTGACTGGGCACGGGTGATATCTGGAGACTCGGTTCTGGTATAGACAGGATCGTGAGAGACTGGAATTCGAGACTGGTGCTTTATTCCAAATTTTTATTCTTGTGCTGGACTTTCATTTTTAATTCTTTTCATTTTGGACAAAATACTTAAGAATTTGTACCCTGTTTTCATGTACGTCAGATTGCGTCATAAGTGAAGACATTATGAATGTTTTACTGCACTCGTTAGCATGCACTTGACAATGAAACTAATTCAAATGTGAGACTTTGATGTCATTCTGAAACAAAGATGCTGCTTGTGACGTGGTGTGGGGCGGCCAGCAGACGGTGGTATTTTATCATTTTAAACACAAGCGGGAGAGACAAATGAGAGTAAGGAAGGACATTGTGATTCCCGTTTCAATGGCTTCACTGTCAAAAGTAAGAGTGCTCAGAAATGTCGATGATGAGATGCTCACACCAATACATTAAAGCCCACTCACAACGACAGACAAAGATACACACATATGGACACGGGCACGTGCATACAATGACGCGCACACACGCAGACTGATACACACAGATGCACAAATGCGCGCGCACACACACACATACACACAGACACACACACACACACACACACACACACCAATAAACACATTGATAGATGCAGACGTTCGACTAATCACGCTTGCCGTGACAATGAATAATATCATGGCTGATCTGCCGTCGTCTATGTTTTGTCTTGGAACATAAAGCAGGCGAAGGGACTATTCCGATCGAGTTGGAGGACTTTGGGACCAAGGACCGTAATTCTATTAGTTTGAAATATGATACGGGAAAGAATAGGACTGGTCCACATGTTAATGTTTTAAATTAGGGCGAGGCCCATTTTAATGTTGATAGGCAGGAACGTTTAAAAGGATATTGGGATCCTGTTTGCAGGTAAAGGGACATCCAACAGATAGGAATCTATCAAAAGCGAGATACTGAGAGTTCGGGGACTGCATGTTCTGGTTAGTGTTCCAGGCCAGCATAAATAGGGAACAGGATATGACGGAATATTGGAGCTCAGGCCAAGTGAAAAGGAGGTGTATACCAGGTGTAGGCAGCTCGGGTCAAGAAATGCCTTGAACATATGGGTTGTAGGGGTATCCTTGCCATAGAAAGCAGGAGTGCAAAAAGGGTGCATGAGATAGCTTTGACTGGAATGGAAACGGTTTATGCAAGTATTTCAAGCGAAAATGGGAAGTGAGGGAGAGAATTGGGTGTCAAAAAATCACTTTGTATGATTCCACAAGAGATAAATCAGGATTGTTGTGTTTATTGTCACATGTACACACTTGAAGACAGTGAAAATCTTGTAAGTCGCAACATGGGTCACAATCTTCGTCTCACCCTACCCCAAAGGTACAGAATCTTGGTACAAAGCAGAAGAATAAAGAAGTCAAAGTTAAAATATTAAACATTACAGACCTTCCTATAAAAGTGAAAGAACACAGAAACACAGTTCACAGTTCAAAAACACAGTCCATAAGTGTCTGCCCATGCTGTGCTCACATTCCTCACAAGGACTTGGCCACCACCATTCAGCTGCCTTACGGAATTTTCCTGCTGAATTGGTGAGGTCCGACAGAAACATATCGCGTCAGTAATTACTGTGGAGAAAGACATGAAAGCGAGGGGACTCAGGGAATTTTTTTTTTGAAACGAGGCCACATTACACAAGATGCCCTGCTGGACGTATTAAAATGTATCCCTGTAGGTAAATATCCAGAACCGGTTCAATTCCCTCCCAGGTCAATGTAGTAAGCCGGCGACAAAATATCGGGCAACCTTGGTAAAGTACTTGTATCATTCCTCAGAGTTTTGAGGAAGGATCACTGGATCCAAAACGTTACCTTTGCTGTCTCTGCTAATACTGTCAGACCTGTTGAGGTTTTCCAGCAAAGTCTGTTTTTGTTGCTGATTTACAGCATTTGAAGTTCTCTCGGAGTTTATTCGATGTGATTGTCAGCCATGAGTGAGGTATTGGAGGACTGGAAGACAGTTAATGTTGTAACCTTCGTCCAAAACCAAATGTCTGCAAGGGAAACATGCAGAACTACAGACTCGTGAGTCTGATGTCAGGGATGGGCAAATGTTCGGTGGAGATTCTGAGAGACAGAATTTACATGCATTTGGAAAGGCATGGACTGATGTTGGATAGCATGGTTTTGTGTGTGGGAATTTCTGTTTCACCAAGCTTCGGTTAAACGTTTGAAGAGGTTATCAAGAAGATTGATGAAGGCAAAGCAGCATACGTTATCTACTTGGAACTTAGTGACGTCCAACATGGTTTTACATAGTACCCTGGTTCCTCAGGTTAGATCACAAGGGATCAGACAGAGCCTTCCAATTTAACAGAAAGTTGGCTTGACATGCTGGGAGAGATTTGTTGTGAGCCACGGTATGCCACAAGGACCAATAAACGACTTGGACGAGGATTATATGAAGCATGGACAGGACGTTTGTCAACAACGCCATAAATGCGAGGTATTGCATTTTGTCACACAAATCAGGGCAGGAGTTACACAGTTAATGGTCGAGCCTTGAGGAGTGTTGTCAAACAGAGAGACGCAGAGTGTTTTTGCATAATTCCTTGAAAGTGGAGTCTCTGGTAGAAAGGGTAGGGTGGAAGATAATAGTCCCACTCAACTTCATCGATCAGAGCAATTGAGTACAGGAGTGGGTCATCATCTGATTGCTGAACAAGAGAATGCAAAGGCCACATTTGGAGAACTGAGTACAATTCCTTTCGCCCTGTTTTAGGAAGGATGTTATAAAGTGGAATGGGTTCAAAAATATTTAAAATGGTGTGAGTTACACTGGAAGTTTTGAGATCAAAGGATAGCCTGTATGAACTGCGACTTTTTTTTCCTATTGTGTAGGAGCTTGTGGAAGATCTTATAGAGGTTTAGAAAATCATGAGCAGCATGGGCAGGGTAAATTGCCAAATTCTTTTTTTCCAGGGAAGATTTGTGTAAAAAGGCTTAAGGTGAGAGGGGAGAGATTTAAAAAAGATCGAAGTGGTAAATATTTCGCACAGGCTATGCGAACCTATATGCCATGAGCTGGTATGGAAAACGTTACGGGGGAATACATTTTCAACATTTAAAAGTCTGTTGGATGGGAACATGAATGGGAACGTTTTCGAGGCGGTATTTGCCAAACGCAGTTCAGTTTAGTTAACCTGGTGAGCATAAGCACATTGGGCCGAAGGGTCTGTTTGTATATTGCATGACTTTATGACTCTACGACTCGACAACTCGTCTTTTGTAACCAAGTTTTTGTTGCCCTCAATTAATTTTAAGGTCAAAAATTCTCTTGATAAGTCGAGCTGCTCGCCCTTTGAAAGGAGAATACCTAACATTGATGTAGTACTGCAGAGCACAGCAGCAGAAGAACCAGAGTTGTATTCAACCACAATCTGTCACTTTTTGACCGGGATAATCCCTCAGTCTACAATTACCATGAAGCTGATCAATTGTTCAGTGACGAGTGTGGGTGGACATGCCAGAGTCAGAACAATGTGCACTTCTGCCTGATAATTACCTGTTAAAGCTACCACACTTGATTGATTACGTTCCAAACAAAATGTCTATCCATCAGATATGGAGGGTGAAATGATTTCAAAACCAACAGGTTCCATCAAGGCTCTGCAGTGTTGCCATATCCAATCAGAAACACAGATGGACGAGCAAACAGCTTACTGGAGGAGCGGGCTCCCCAGATATCCCCATTCTAAATGATGGAACAGCTCTATGTGTCATTAGTAAAGGTCAATGATGTAGAATCTGCACTGTCGTTAGCCAGTGGTGTTGATTGAATGATTAACACAGAACCTGATGAAGGGCTGATGCCCGAAACGTCGATATTCCTTTTCCTTGGATGCTACCTGACCTGCTGTGCTTTTCCTGCAACACGCCAACCTAGACTCTGGTTTCCAGCATCTGCATTCCTTGGCTTTACCTAGTTGATTTTAACCATAGTGCGAATCCTCTTGCAAAGATCCCTGCCTTGAAAACGTTTTCCACCTCTCTCAACAAGAATCTCAGTGAGTCTCTCTCTTTCACTGCAACCCCCAGGTCGTCTTCTTTGCCCTGAAGGTCTTCAACCATGTCCTAAGCCAGTCTCACTACCATAATCACATTTGCTTTCTCAGTGCCTGCCTGCAGAAGCAACTCATCACACACAGACTCCAGACCTCTTTAAACCAGCAGAGTTCGGAACCAAACAGGACAAACAGGCCAGACTGTACCTTCAAAAACACCAAGAACAGTTCTTCCTAAAGACCCTTTGATCCAGACTCGCAGCCATGCGCTGGCACCTGACCTCTCTACAGTCAGCCCTGCCTCAGTTGAGGCCACACTCTCTCAGAACTGCAAAGAACCCCTTCTGTACTATATTCTCAGGATTTGGAGGGGCCGGTGTTGGACTGGGGTGTACAAAGTTAAAATTCAGACAACATCAGGTTATAGTCCAGCAGGGTTAATTGGAAGCACACGAGCATTCGGAGCGATGCTCCTTCATCAGGTGATCGTGGAGGGCTCGATCTTAACACAGAATTGATAGCAAAAATTTACAGTGTGATGCAACTGAAATTATGCATTGAAGAATTGATTGTCTGATAACTCTATCATCTGTTAGAACAAAGTGATAGTTGCACTTCTTTTATGTGTAAACCACAAAATATTCTTTTTAAAGTTGCATTCTCGGGTTAGCTGTCAACAACAGCGATAGCCAGACAATATGTAGAAGGTGTTAGCCCCCTGTGTTGTCTGGCTATGCCATGATGTTTAGATTGATTCGAATCTAAAAAGTGAGATAACAGAGTTTTACATAAATTCATGCAGTTTTTGAGCTCAAAATTCTACATGAATGCATGCAGTTTTTGAGCAAAGTACAATGCAACTCTGAAAGTACAATTCCACCCCACAAAATATACGTATGCATGTGGATCTTTGTGTGTTGTGTGTGTGTGTGTGTGTGTGTGTGTGTGTGTGTGTGTGTGTGTGTGTCGGTCTGTGGTGGAGGTTGTGAGTGTGAGAAAGTGTGGACGTGTGTGTGTAGTGAGTGCAGAGTGTCTTAAGTCTGTGAGGGGGTGCATTTGTGAGTGTGGGAGTGCGTGTGTCTACAAGAGTGTGTGTGAGTGTCTGTGTGCGCGTCTGTGTGTATCTGTGTTCGTTTGTATGTGAGTACGTGTATGTATGTAGGAATATCTGTGTGTGTGTGTGTGTGTAGTGTAATGGTGATCACCTGTAATGTGACATAAACCCAACTTTCCGGTTGAGGCCTTCCCTATGGGTACCGAACTTAGCTATCAGCCTCTGCTCGGCCACTTTTCTCTGCTACCTGTCCAGCAGTCCACCTTGGAGGATGGTCACCCGAAGGTCCGAGGCTGAATGTCCTGGACCACTGATGTGTTCCCCAGCTGGGAGGGAACCCTCCTATCTGTTCATTGTTGTTCGGTGCCCATTCATCCGTTGTTGTAGCCTTTGCCCGATTTCCCCAATGTACCCTGCCTCCGGGCATTCTAGCCTGCAACGAATAGGAGAGACAATGTTGGCTGAGTCTCATGAGTTCCTGCCATTTACAAGGTGGGATGTGTTTCAACGCGCAATAGGGGTATCTATGTCCACAATCTGACACGTCTCGAAGCGTCCACCGTGACAGAGTTGTATGGAGTTGTCCTGAGAACCGGACAGTTTGCTACGAATAATGATCTGTTTGAGGTTTGGCGGTTGGTTGAAGGCAAATAGTTGGAGGATTGGGGAAGGTCTTGGTGAGGTGCTCATCCTTATTGATTATGTGTTGCAGGTCACAAAGAACATGGGGTTTTTTTCAGCTCCTGGGTCGTACTGAACAACGAACAACGAACGGTACCCTGTCAGTTGCAGCACGTGTCTGTCTCCTGAGGAGAACATTACAGTTCCTTGCTGTGGCACGTCAGAACTGGCAGTCGATGAGTTCATCGACATTATACATGTCATTATACATGTGGCTGCTGCAACGAGCATTCCCACGGTGAATGGTGAGGCCACTTATGCTCCCATCATGGCCGCTTCCACAGCCACTTCCACCCCACACAATTTCTTATGCCCTACACGTGACATCACCTCCACTCTTCACATCATCGCTGATGTCATACGCTCAGTGACTTTCGCACCCCCACGAATCTGCCCCGACCAACGCCACTCACCTGCATTCTGCTGACATGCCCCCAACAGGTCACTCTGTCACCCTTCCCGCTCCCAGAATCCTGAAGGGAACACCACCCCTACGCATGACTCCACTGCCATTCCGCCTACACCACCCCCACACCATTTTATGGCTCCGCCCCCATGGTCTTTTCCAAAACGACATCAGGTCTTTGCTCCCAGCCCTGCCGAGTTTTCACCATTCACCTTTACTTCGCCCGCACTGTGAACGAACAGTTAGTCGTTAGCAAAGGCCTCGTTTAATTCCTCTGCACCCACGCATCAATGAATTTAACACACGCCATGACGCTGAACAACTCTTCCGCCGCCTCACCCGCCAAGCTCACTTTTGCAATCAGGACCACAGATAACGTTGGTGCAGTTGTAGTTTGGCACACTGACCTCGACACCACTGAAGCCAGATACCAACTCGAAGACACCTCCTCCTACCCCCTTTCGATTATGACCCCATTCCCATCACCAAACCATCATCTCTCAGACCATAGAGAACTTCCTCACCTCGGGAGATCTCCCACTCAAGCCTACCAACCTCATAGATCAGGATCTCCGCATCGCCCAATTCTACCTCCTTCCCAAGATCCACAAACCTGACCACCCTGGCCAACAAAAAAGTATTCCTGATGAAGCGCTTTTGCCCGAAACGTCGAATTTCCTGCTCCTCGGATGCTGCCTGACCTGCTGTGCTTTTCCAGCACCACTCGAATCTAGACAAATATTTGAGATGCATTGGGAACAGCTGGGCCATAAGGACTGATCCATGTGATATCACACGATACTTGCACTACAAAAAAAACCGTTTTCATCTTATATACTGCTTCCTGTCAGCTATCCCATTCAAAAACCAAGTTCACGTATTAACCCCATTCCAACAAGAATTCATTTTGCGCCATTTTCCTGTTCTCCATTTTCCATTCCCTGGTTGCTGACTGTGAAGTAGCTTCACTTATTTTCTCTTACCATTTACATTGACAGTTCACTCTTATACCTCTTATTAAAATACACTTCAGAAACACATCCCTTTCTGTTTTTAGATTCTCAAGGATAAACCTTCCAGAATCATACAGTCACAGATGCACACTCTCTGTACCGTCAGAAATACAGCACAATCTACATTAGTCTAACTTTCCTACGCAAGACCAGTAGCCGTGAATATTATGACACTTCAAGTGCTCGTCCACGGACTTTGAAATGGTTGTGAGATTACCCATGACAACTCCCCTCTAAGGAAGAACATTCCAGAACCCCAAACGTTCTGTGTTAGAAAAAGAACAATTCTTGAATAATCTCTTAACCTCCAACCCTCCAGTTTAAAAGCGTGCTATTCTTGTACTTGGTCCTTTGACTAATAGGAACACTGAACTGAAACCATGAGCAGTATTTGAATCTAGCTTTGAGGACATTGCTACATCTCTGGCTGCACAGCGAAGTGATAATAACAGTGCATCATCACCTCAGCTGTAACATTCTCTTATGGTTGCAAGCCTAGGCAACAGGTGCATTTGCACTGTTTCCTGTAAACACATCAATCACATTCAGCCAATACCTGTCTCCATCCAGAGCATCAGCTTGGATTAACAACTTGGTGGATCAGCAACATGACATTTGTGAGAAATTTGAAAACGGAATGTTAAATGTGTTGTGCAAGCACTGATCGGATTTGAACCCTAGATCTACATTTCCACTAAGAAGGCACTGTAACCAATTTAGCCACAGCGTCACGTGAGCTTGCGAAGGAAGGATGAGCAGGTTGAAACAATACCTATGTAAGTCGACAAGAATGACAGGTAATCTTGTTTTGAGATTCAGCAACAGAAGGCTATTCAACAGCAAACTGAGGATTCAGTTGCACTTATCGAACCTGGAACACGGGTACACAGAAGTAGATAATTTGAACATGTTACAGCAGGTCAGGAGGAGGCTGTTTAATTTCTGGATCCTGACTAGCAGTGTCAGGAAGAGGCCAATCAGACCCAGTAAATATAAGACAGGACCAATAATAAACCACGAGTCAAGAGGCAGCATCTGAGGAGCAGGTAAATCGACGTTTCGGGCTGGAGCGGTTTTCCTCCTCCTCGGATGCTGCCTGCCTTGCAGTGCTTTTCCAGCACCACTCTAATCTTGACTCATGGTCTATTATTGGTCCTTTGTTATATTTACAGTGTCTGATTGGATTCTTCCTGACTCTGTATATCTGGATCCAGAAACAAAACAGCCTACTCCCGACCTGTTGCAACAAGATCAAAGAATCTACTTGTTGTGTCCTCTGTGCTCCTGCACAAAACGTCCATTTTCCTGCTCCTCGGATGCTGCCTGATCTGCTGTGCTTTTCCAACACCAGTCTAATTTGATTCTAATCTCCAGCATCTGCAGTCCTCACTTACACTACAGAAGATCATATTGCACCTGTATCCTGTCACACAAAAGCAGGATGAGACCATTCCGTCTTCAAAATGCACAATGCAAAATTGGAAAAATGCAACAAAGAGACTGGAAATTGCTACACGAGTTGAGGCCATTCAGCCTATTGAGTCTGTTGCACAAGAACTGGGGAAGGAAATTGAACCATTTGAGATGTTTCGATGTGTACAGGAGGAGGTAATTCAGCCACGTCTTTATTGTATCGGAACAGGAGAATACCAACCACTTCTTAAATCCCATTTCAGGGATATAAGAGGAGACTGTTTTGTACCTTGAGCCTGTCATGGACGAATATGAGGAAACACTTCAGTCCCTAGAAATTATGCACTGCAGCAGGAAGATTCCATGAGTCCCCAAACATCTCATACAGCAACAGCAGAACGAGATTCAGATATTCAGAGCTGCTTGGTCAGGAACAGAAGCAGAACGTTTAGCCCAACGATGCAATAATCTAGGAAAATCAGGAGGTCATTACGCCTATGGAGATTATAATATAGGAACACCAGGAGGATATTCAGGCCAACGAAATAATAATGTAGATGCAGCAGGAGATCATTCAGCCCATCGCATGTTTAAACCTGGAACAAAAGGAGTCCATTCAGTGCCTCAATCTTTTGTTTACACAGCAAGAAGAGCAGATATTTTAGTCTTGTGCCTGTTACACAGGAACACAGGAAAGGTAACGGAGACGTTATAGAAAGGAAAAAAGTTAAAATAACCAAGTCTACTAGGAAAAGAAATGCAGTCAGTAAGCTATTGGGATCGAATGCAAACAGTTAGAATCTGTCCATAAGGAATTAATAACGGGAGATTGTGAACGTCCAGCTGTAATTCATTACAGCCAGCTTGGTTTTGTGAAGGATAAAACGTGCTTGAATTATTTGCCTGAGGTTATGTTTAATGTGACGAGAAGGTGGACATTGGGGATCCTATAGATGGCGTATAACAGGATTTCCAGAGGCGTTGCATCTGGTGCCTCACAAAAGTTGAATATGCAACATAAGAGCACATGGGGGTTAAGACAAACTGAATTGCTTGGAGAGGGAATGGGCTAACCACACACACACACAAAAAAACACGATGTGGAGATGCCAGTTTCGATTGGGTTGGGAAACGTCAGAAATTCCACGATTCCATTATATATTACAACAGGTTTATTTGAGAACAATACCTTTCGGAGCACTTCTGCTTCCTTAGGTGTAAGAGAGAGAGGAAGACATCCAACACAGAATTTGAAAGGAAAAGATCAAAGCATCGTACAACTCATGCACATGAATTGAACACATCGAAGATAGCTCATTAACCTCTAATCAGTTAGACAGGGCATGCAGGTTTTGATTGATTAATTGGTACAATCCCAGAATTTCTTTCAAGTTACTGTCCGGAGGATTTTTTAAAAATCTGACAAGCAAGGTGGATAAAGAGGATCCTTTCGATGTAGTATGTCTGGATTTCTAGAAGGAATTGCATTAAGTGCCTCACAAATGTTTAATATGCAAGGTAAGGGCACATGCAGTTAGAAAAATATTATTTGTTTGGAGAAAGGATTGGCTAACCAATAAAAGCCATGACGTGGAGTTGCTGGTGTTGGACTGGGGTGGTCATGGTTAAAAATCACACGACATCAGGTTACAGTCCAACGGATTTATTTGAAAACAGGAGATATCTGAACGCTTTCCCTTCATTTGATGCAGAGAGAAAGGAAGACGTTAGGCACATAAATTATGAAGGAAAGATCAAAGCGTTGTACAACTCATGTGCATGAATTGAACTCACCTAAGATGGCTCTTAAAACTTTAATCAGTTAGAATGGAGGTGCAGGTTCTGATTGCATAATATTCAAATCCCAGGCTTTCTTTCAAGTCACTGCGTGGAGATAAATTAAGGTATTATCGACGGAAAGGCGATGAACCCCTTCGGCCAGTCAACGTATTTTAGGCCTATGTTTTTATCTGTGATGCAATCTGCAGTCAGACTAGGTTTATTTCCAAAGTATGACGTGATAAAATGCCATATTAACTGTCTACAAACTGTGTGCTTTTTGAACAAAATGTAATGTATCCACAAATGCCTGTCTGGAAATCCATATTCTCTCTGCAGATTTATATGTGTCACCGTAGGGTTGGGACGGTAGTTTGGGGGGTGGTGGGGGAAGGTGGGTTATGTTGGAGGTGGTGCAGGAAAGAGAGAGAGATTGATGTGAGTGTGTGGAAGTGGGAGAGTGAGATTATGCACGTGTCCTGGTAAGACTCAGACACATATGACATATCCTGTCCTGTCACACACACACACACACACACACACACACACACACACACACACACACACACACACACACACACACACACACTGTGGTTTCTGAGCTTGCCCTCTCTGCAACCTCTGCTCATTTTTTAAGTCATGTTACAGACCCAGATGTTGTTACTGCCGTCCTCATTCTCCATCTTGATTTGGGTCAGCAAATCGTCCGGTCTCCCTGATGGTCTGAGTCAGCTGACAGCACAACATCTCGTAAATCATCCCAGCACCTCCACTAAAGTTTCAGTAACAGGAGTTAGTCAGAAGCCCCTTAACTACAAGTTCGACGCCTGGTTCTTCATAATAATATTCGAGCGGCTTCCTCATGTCACTGACTGCACAATTAACTGAGAGCGACAAAGACAGCCATTCTGTGGACAGACACAGACTGAGTTTCAAAGACGTGAGTCAAAGCTGCTGGAAACCTCGTACAGCACGGAGCTCCACACAAGACACATCGAGAAGTGAGCAACAGCCTAATAGACACGCTTCTCATTGTTTCTGACCTTCACAATGCTAGCAATCGATATGCTAAGGAGCAAAAAACCAAGGCCACGAGAGATCCAGAAGGAGATTGACGTGAAAGATAGAAGCAGACAATTAATTAACTGAGAACATGATGTGGAATAACGTGGGAAAAGAGAAGACGGGGACGGGACTAACTGGAGCAGTTAGACCTTGGTGGGTCCAATCAGAAGCAAGAGTTTGAGAATAACAATATTGCTCGATGAGATGAAATGTTTCATTACATCCAATTCTGAATCACCCCGCACAGACACTGCCCAGACGCCATAAACTCGGACCGGTAACAGCCCAGCGCGGAAACCATGCACTCTATACTAGCGTATTGCTCGGTAAGCTAAGCACTGCAACACTTTGTCAATGTGTATTAGCGCTATCTGCCAAGCCTGGAAAGATTTGCAGCCCATAATACAAGTTACTGTAAATGACAGAGCCACAAATTTATGTCTCTGAACATCCATGCATCAGCTCAAGGTAAAGGGGTTTTATGTGTGCTCGTGTGTGTCTGCCTGGAGCGGAGACAGATGTGAAACTCATTGTCTGGGAGAGAACTCGCATGGAAGAACTCAGTTTAAATATGAACAACTGGCACGGGTTGGGACCATGGTAAGAGAGAGACGGAGGATTATGACATGGACAGCAGTTAATTCGTGCTTGTGAATATGAAAGTAAAGGTATTGTCAGACCCAATAACAATATAGATCAGTGTGCACAGGGATGACGGACGAATGGGCATTTTGGTTTGAGTTCATGCACGAGGCATGGAGTATTGACACAGAATTGCGTCTGCACGCTTGAAGCTGGGACTCTCAGCAGCAGGGTATTGGCTTCATTAAGACTGTATTTCATACTTCAAGGTTCAAATAGCAGATGGGAAGAGCCAGTGAAGTTTATTTTGGAGGTATCAGCTGTTTAAATACTCATGTTATGGTGTCAAGAACCAGCTTATGGCCAAGGATCACTGTATCTGTGATTCATCAGTTGCAGCCTCACATGTTGGATCGGAATGTAGTGGAGTTGGAGGCAGGAAATTCAGTTTGCAA
The DNA here is from genome assembly GCF_020745735.1 of Hemiscyllium ocellatum. NCBI lineage: Eukaryota > Metazoa > Chordata > Chondrichthyes > Orectolobiformes > Hemiscylliidae > Hemiscyllium > Hemiscyllium ocellatum. Next base: position 1,342,710 of record NW_026867576.1, on the reverse strand, counting down.
GCCAGAACTGTAGATGGGTGGCCTACGTGTTCACAGGTTCTTAAATAGCAAGTGGAGTAATGATTCATTGCTCACAGATGAAACTGAATAGGTCAACGTTGAGATCCACATGGACACTGTCAGAATAAAAGAGGGGAGAAATATATACAACACCAGATTTACGTCCTGTTCACACTGATCTATATGGTTATTGTGTCTGGCAATGCCTTCACATTGGATGATAACCTGGCTTGGAGTATTTTTTAACTTTCTCCATACCAGTCCAGCAGCAGCACATCAAAGAGGGAAAAGAAGAATTAACAAGATCCCTGATGCAGTTCGTCGGGAGCTGTGGAATATATGAATTCAAAGTCTCAATAGGAACAATTACTGCCACAAGGGGAATAGAGTCTACGAAAAGAGTAGTATTACTGTCAAGCATTGTTTAAAACGTTAAGGACTGAACAGCGCTACTTACCAGGGACATCAATAATAGCCAGGATTGAAAAACAAAATTATTGAATATGGAAAATTGCATATTTGATCCGAACTGCTACTGACCATCGATCATAATATGGAGCAAGACACCAATCAGCATACTGTAATTACCTGTCCATTCTTGGAATATTCAAAACTAATGTTGTCAGATGTTACTTTCTTCTCATGCTCTCTCTTGAGCTGCTGATCATTCTTAGTGCTCTCGGCGATTCTGTCACAAATATTATGGGATAACACATTGAACAGAGACCATGTATGATTAAAAGATGTAAACCATCCACTGGGATAATTGGAACACATGGAAACTGACATTGAGGACAGTCACCGAACAAACATGCTCAGTTAAGGCCAACCTTATAGCAATTTTCAGACCATAATAAAACCAAATATTTATGTCGTCGGGATGGAATGGATGAGGGTGCTTAATGATGGACCATAGATCTTAAAATCATTTTTATTATTTCTTCCGTGTATATGGGAGTAGTGCCAGAACACTGCAGAATTGTATATATTACACAATGTTTTTAAAAAGAGGCAAGGATAAGGTAACATACCAGGTGCATAAGGTGAGTGGTACGGACGTTTGCAGAGATCATAAACCAGCGTACAATGTCTATTAACCGTTGTTGCTCCTGGTTTTAGTTAACTGATGTCAAATCCTTCCATTTTAGGCGAGCTTTATGAAAAGCTGGTTGGAAGACGTTAGTGCCAAGAACGTAGGAGGCCTTCATAACTATGATTATACAGTAGAGCGACATTATGTTCCTATTCATGAGGAGGGCAAGGCTGGTAGGCTAAGGAATGCTGAACAACTAATTCAGGTTAGAATCAATGAAAAGAAGGAAGGAATAGATAGCTATAGAGAGGAAGGATCAATTAACTTTATCGAGGAGTGCAAGGGCAGGAGGGTCATACTCTAAATGGAAATCAGTGTGAAAAGTTGCTCGCATGAGGAATCTTCAGCAATAGGATAAGGGAAATCCAGTGGTTCTACACATACATTAAGGTCAAAAGGATAACTAGGGAGAAAACAGGGTCGCGTGAAGAACAGCAAGTCTGCCTCTGCATGGAACCATAGGAGTTGGCTGAGATACTAAATGAATATTTCACATCAGTATTGTCTATGAACAAGGATATGGAAGGTGCACCTAACCTGCACGTTGGTGTACTGTAGGAAGAAACTCACAACAACGTAGGGAAAATGTGCATGTCCCACATAGTCAGCCAAGGGTGGGACCAAAACTGGTTCCTTAGAGCTGTGAGGTAGTTGTAATGACCGCTGTGTCACCATGCTGCCCCACTCATCAGGCCGGAATGACTGCATTCTCTCACCTTCTCTGGAACCTTCACATCTGTTCAGATGATGTTGAATTCCAGCTGGGTACCTCCGACATGCACACCTTTTCTTTCACCCAAGGATTCACTGTCACCCAACACGCTCGCCTAAACTCTGATGCACAGTGCTTTCGGCTAGAACTGACCCAGATCCTGCAATTCTGCAATCACCTTTTCCCCTCCTGCCCAGATGATGTCGTCCATTAATCCTGCAGCGCGCACAATATTTGTCAAACTAAAATGAAACAAAATGCTGCAGATGATGGAGATACGAAACAAAAACCGTCTGAAGGAGAGATCACCGTTTTGAAATATTAACTCTGCTTTCTTCCTAAATATGTTAGCATACCCGCTCAGTTTTGCCAGCAATTTCTTGCATATCTAATTCACTGTTAATAATATGCACAAAATCGTCCTTGCAGTTTTGCCTTTGATATACAACCCCCATCAGTATTTGTTTCTCCTTGCTGTTTCTAAGATCCACACAAGTGATATCTGTGCAATCTGAGTGTCGTTGTCTGTGCTGGAATTAATTGGAGATTCAGCGACATGTTCCCTGAGACTTGCCTTGATATTAAGATAATATCGCTGCCTCGTGTTCATTTTTCTCAAGGGGATTGGAGGGATTTTGCTTGGGTCTCTCTGAGGCTGGCGGAGTGGAGAAAGACAATATTTTCCCTACAATTTTCTACATTCGTCCTGATGACTGAAACTGCTCGGGCCTGGGTATATCTTCAGAGCAGGCAGACGTTGTCTGGTTTCATGGCCTCCATCCTGGTTCAGCGGAAGGGGAAGGCATGCCTGCACGTCTCCCTACACAGAAGGAGCTCCATGTCCAAACCCACATCACATGTTTGGGGGAGGTAGTAATGTCTCGCTGGTTACCACGTGCAAGGCTTAATATCGGGGGTTGTACAGCTTAGCTCCACATAGACTGTGTCTGTCTCGGTGAACTATGGGAATTCAAATGTGGCACTGGTTTCTTGGACACTGGGGTATTCCAGGCTCTCCAGTGAGTTGGGGGGGGGGGAGATATGTGGGTTGCTCAGGGAATGGTGTGCAGTAAGAAGTGGTGGATACCCAACGTAATTCTCACTGCGAAGTCTCTAACACCAATTAACATGGAGTGTTTGGTGAGATCCCTTCAGCCTGTCGTCTAAATCTCCGCCAAAACTTTAATCAGCTTACACTTTGCATAACAAAACATTCATTATTATATTAATCCACAAGGACATCATGAATAGGAGCAGGAGTAGGCCATCTGGCCCCTCAAACTGGATCAGCTATTCAATTAGACCAGGGCTGGTTTTCCATCGACTCAGATCTACTTATCCACCCTCTTACCATAACCTTTATTTCCATTACTTTTCCAAATTCAACCTTTGCCTTAGAAACATTAATCGAATCAGTCACAAATCCTTCACTCTGCAGGGAATTCCACACATTCAGATGAAGATGTCCCTCTTCAACTCAGTCCTAAATATGTTCTCCCTTATATTGAGGCTATTCCCTTTATTTCTAGTTTCACCCAAGCGTGGAAACAAACTCCCTGCTTCTATCTTATCTATTCACTTCATTATTTTAACTTTGTATGAGATCTCCACTCATTCTTCTAAATTCCAATGAGTATAGTCCCAGTCTACTTTATCGCTCCATCTTATTCAACGTTTTCTACTCTGGAATCAACATAGTGAAACTCTTCTGTACCAACGACAGTGCTGGTACTTTCTTTGTCAAGTAACGGGACCACACCTCTATACATTACATGACGTGTGGCCTTACCAGCACCTTTTGCAGTTCCAGCAGAACATCGCTGTTTTAAAACTGCATCCCTGAAGCAGTGAAGGATAATATTCAATTTTCCTTCTTAATAATTTGCAACGTAACATTTTGTGAGTCCTGCCTGAGGACACCCAGGTCCCTATGCAAAAGAGCACGCTGTATATTTTTCACTATTTAATTATAGTCCTTTTTGCAGTTATGCCTACCAAAATGGATGGTCTCACGTTTGTCATCGTTGTACTCCATCCGCCAGGCCTTTGCCCACTCACCTAAACTATCCCTATCCTTCTGCAGATATTCATGTGTCCTCTGCACTCTTTGCTCTACCACTCATTGTCTGTCACACTCAAAATCATCTTTGCAAACGTTAATCATTTGATTCGCGATCATTCTTTACAATCATGCAGATGTCATTTCGAAATATTAAATCTGTTGAATGTTCAGTTCAAAATGTTGGTCACTGTGTCCCAATGTCTCTCTGACGCCATTCAATCATATGCATTTCACAATCGTTTTTAAGAATATAAAACACATATACATTGACTGTCTTTAATTCAGTGTTTATTTTTAAAAGAACAATTATTCCGTGCTCCATTGTCACTTTTGTTCCTCACATTGACACGAACAGGAAACAGGCTGACACCGTTAACCTCACAAAATCAGACGTGGTGGGTAATGTTTCATTGAATCACTGAGTCTGACAAGGACACAAAACATTCTCTGAATGTGGGTCTTCAAAATCCATCACCAAGGGTGTCTCGACAGGCCCACCAAGGCCTGAGCAGTTACAAATCACAAACAGACAGCAGCCAGAGTGTGAGAAGTGATGGGGGAACAAAGAAGGGAGAAATAATCTCACCAAACTACTTCTCGGATTGATATGTCGCAAACGGTATCTGTAGTAGCAGCTAGAACACAGTCCGGGCGTAGGGAAAGCCTCAGCCTCATATTGAAGACACTGCCCACTTTGTTCTCTGGCTCTATCGCCTGCGAAGTAGGACATAGGTCTAAATGACCGAGCAAATTGAAACTGGGCATCCATGAAGCACTGGGATATTGGCAGCTGCAGCATCAATGGCCTTCCCTCTATCATAAAGTCAAAAGTGGACTGATCACTCTTGTTTACAAGCAGTTCGGCACCATTCACAACGACACGATACTGAAGCAGAATATTCACCCCATCAAGAGTTTTGAACAGGAGAAGGATGTGGTCGTTCAGCCAGTCGAGCCTGTTACTCAGCAATTGGATCAGATCTTTTAATCTCTCATGTCTGTGACATAGGAAATGGAAGGGAATATGCAGCCTATCAAAGCTGCTACACAGGAACATGGGGAGGATGAGTTACCTTGCCGGAAGCACAGATAAGTATGGGATTAATTTGTATATATCAGTTTAACAACGAACAGTGCTGCGGCCTCAGATATTTGCAACCAATATCAACAGTTTGCATAAATGGAAAAAAAAGTTCTCTAACTAAAAATAAAATGACACTAAGATAGAAAGGAACTGAAATTATCGAGAGGAATTGAATAATCTGTAAATGGATAAACGATAGTCAACAACTTGGTAGATAGAATGTAATGTGGCTAACTGTTTTTTTGTTCCCCCAGGAAGATTTCAGGGTTATACATTACATAAATGGAGAGAGATAACAAGACCTAATGAAACACTGAGTACTTGAACGTTCACTCTGACCCAATCAGACATTAGAATTATTGCTTCATCTCCCTGATGGTCTTTTCACTGATGCTCCCAGTGGCCCCATTGGTCTCAGTATGCGTGGGATATTTTGAAGTGGTTGGTTGGCTGTCGGGAGGGGAAGGGTGTTTTTTTTTGCCAACAGGCCATCTTTTCTTTCGACGAGGAGTCTCTAAGATGATGGGAATGGCTGATTGCTTCAGAATGAAGAGCCTGTGGGTGGTCACCAACATGATGCACGGTGCATGTTCACACAAGAACATTAAAATCGTGAGTGATGGAAGGTCCAATCACAAGAATTAGAATTAAAGGCCTAGTAAGATCAACTGACGGCATTAGTTATATCATATTCTTTATCCAGCTCTCAAAACCAGCCCATAAACTATAATCACAGCGGACATGCATGTTCACCATGGAACATTGTGTAGAGCAGGCGATAGTTCTGCTCAGTACAACTCAACAATCTGTCCAGAGTGGAACACTGTGAAGATTCATGCATTGCACTGGTCAATACAATCCAGTCATCTGTCCTGAATGAAACACTGCGCAGATCATATCAGAGCATTGATCTATAAACTCGGGATAGATATCTGTTCAGCAACGGGAGCTGTGCAGACCATAACAGCTGAATGATTTTTTAAAAAAACACAACTGGAATGTCTGACCAGTACAGGGAACTGTGCAGCAAGCACTGGTGAACTGATCTGTAAACCAGGCATCATTTACCTTCCCAGCATGTAGAGCTATGCACGCCACCCCGTTCAATTGTCGCCAACACTGTGTTCGATCACTGCCCAGCGTCAGGAAACTTGCGCCCATACTTGAAGTGACAGGATGTGCAGCTTCCATTCATTACAGCTCCATGTCTCCATTGTGCCATGATAAGAGGTGCTGCGGGTGTGAAAACCGTTGCCAGAGAGCGATTGGGGGAATCATTGATAAAACCAACAAATGGGAGGGGTTTGGGATATAGACAGAGACGGGAAGATCGATAGACATATCATGGAATGATGTGTACATAGGTTTCAGAATGCTGAAACGTCAACATTTCGATTAAATCGTGGAACAGGAGCCAGTATTTCCAGGAATGATGGGTCAACAGCACACTGGTGTGAGCACAGACGGTGGAGAGTTTTAAATGGACATTTGCACTGCAAGTTTCCAACAATAATGTAGCTCCGTGGCATTTTCACTGAGTGTGACAGCGGGATATTATGAATGAGGCTGAGCTAGTTTCCTCTGTGCTATCTGAACGAATGCACATCATTAACTATATATCCCACCACATTGTGTCCCTCTCATTTATTGCCAGCCAGATTCTCCCACCCATAACAGCTGCAAGTACTCACTATCGCCCCAATGTCCCTGGTTATTTAGTGATCCCTGGCAATGATGCCAACTTTAAAAGGCTAACGGGCACACGGTTGAGCTTTCTCAGCTCGGAGCAGCACTGCACGTTTTAATCAGAGCCTGGCAAAATCAACAATTACAACACGATCTGTCGACAGGGGCACAGCCGTCCTTTTGATGGGGTAGTACAGAGGAGGCCTCACCAACAGGCCACCGACAAAGACTGTGCTCACCACGCAGATCAGTGCAGTATCTGTGGTCTGAAGAAATGTCCAGCCATACAGGACAAATATCAATAACCTTCCCCGCCTTGTCAGGGTAAGTGTTACCATATTCTGTCTGCTCTCTGACGCTCACTGTATATCTATGATAGCACCTATCCACGATAAAGACTCATGCTCCAGCATGGAGAACGTGAGGACTGCAGATGCTGTAATCAGTCAATATTGGAATGGTGCTGGAAAAACACAACAGGTCAAGCGGCATCTGAGGAACAGGAAAGTCGACATTTCGGGCAAAAATCATTCAACAGGATGCCGCGTGACCTGCTGTGCTTTTCCAGTACCAGCCCAATCTTGACTCTTGCTCCATCACTCTCACTGTTGCATGCCACAACGAAACCCTTTCTCTTTCCCCTCAACTGCACCCCTCCACACTAATAACACTGCATAAATACAACACTGTGAATTGTCTCCCTCCAGAAACCTCAGAATTTCCCACCACGTACACCAACACTAATAGCAGAACCCCCCCGCTTGCACTATCACACCCTCCCTCCCCTTCTCCAATTCGAGGAGAAACAACCTAGAAAAGAACAGAAAGGGCCAAAACGCGTGCTGGACTCCTTGATATCAGTTCCTCGCGTCCCGTCCCCTCGCCATGTGTGGAGGATCATGTCACGAGCCGGAGAAGACAGTGGAGATTCTGAAACATTCACATCCCACCAACGGAGTAAGGAGCAACGTTCATTGAAGGGAAACTTTCACTTTAAACCCATTGCCAGTTCCACTTCCCCCGACGCAACGTCGAGGTTGTGGCCCTGATTCGCTCCTACTTCGAGCTGGTACAAATGGAATTTCCACGGTTCTGGTGGGCAGAAGTTTGGGCTCACAACACATCGTCTCCATCTCCTCCCAGGAAGGGAGCATGGAGACTCATTCCTACCTATTCTCATGTAAACAGCTCAATTACTGAAAGTAATTTGTGAGAGTAAATTGTCCTGGCATCCTCAGTAGTCTGCGCTCATATACACTCAGGATACCTACTCCTGCTGCACTTTTATAACGGTACAGCCTGTTTTAAATTGTTGTTGTGGTTCTGTTCGCTGAGCTGGAAATTTGTGTTGCAGACGTTTCGCCCCCGTCTAGGTGACATCCTCAGTGCTTGGGAGCCTCCCGCGAACCGATTCTGTGATGTTGCCTCCGGCATTTATATTGGTTTGTCTCTGCCGCTTCCGGTTGTCAGTTCCAGCTGTCTGCTGCAGTGGCCGATATATTGGATCCAGGTCGATGTGTTTGTTGATAAAATCTGTGGATGTGTGCCATGCATCTAGGAATTCCCTGGCTGTTCTCTGTTTGGCTTGTCCAATAATAGTGGTATTGTCCCAGTCGAACTCATGTTGCTTGTCATCTGCATGTGTGAATACTAAGGATAGCTGGTCGTATCGTTTCGCGGCTATTTGGTGTTCATGGATACAGATCGTTAGCTGTCTTCCTATTTGTCCTACGTCGTGTTTTGTGCAGTCCTTGCATGGGATTTTGTACACTATGTTGAGACAACTGGAAGCGGCACCAACAAACCACAATAAATGCTGGAGGAAACATCACGGAAGCGCTTCACAGGAGCACTGAGGATGTCACCTAGACAGGGGGCGAAACGTCTGCAACACAAATTCCAGCTCGGCGAATAGAACCACAATAACGAGCACCCGAGCTACAAACCTTCTCACAAACGTTGTCGTAAATTGTCTTTCAATGTCCTTTCTCCATCACACTGCTATACATTGTCATCAGCTGCCACATACTTGAACACTACAACAACGTTTCATGATCCTGGAAAAATTCCAGATTATCTTGCACACACGTTACGTTCTTCCAAGTTTGCTGCCGTCGACAAGCACTGACATTGTCGCAGCATCACAGTCCCCACGAAACATCTGAAGTCCTGTCACATTCACGATTATGAACAAATGAAATACTGACCCATGCCCCACGGATGAAAACAAGTAACGATATGCTGCTAACCGGGCAATAAAAATCCTGAGACACACCAGACAGAGTGAGAGAAATATTGACAAAGCACGGAGCAAGACAAATCCAGCAGGCTCCACTTCTCTGTATTGACATCAGGGTATTAATGTTATGAAGGTGATGGCGTGTACAGTATCTTTAAAATAGACTGAATGCTGTTCTAAACTGCGAGCTGACAAGCACCTGTGCATATGAATAGCTGGCATTCCCAGCATGTAAATGAAAATTGAAAATATGTAATAATAGGCTGTGAAATAACTACCTGAGCTGGTTACGGTTTTGACAAAAAATCAAGTTCAACTAATTAGTTTAAATTATGCCCCAGGATATTGAAATCAAATCGATTTTGAACTTATTGTTTTTCCAACATCGAATCAATGAGACGATCTGATGTGTGGATATAAGAAATACAGGAATTTTGAAAACTGCAGAGAGAGCAAATGCCATCAACACAGTTCTAATAAATTAGAAAGTACTCTCTATCAAAGGTACATTTTCAGATGAAACATCTCCATATTAACAAGTTCGAAGATGACCTAGTCAGGCGGAAGAAGACACCGAAAACAGCAGCTGATGTGTGGTTTTGAAATTACGTTTGTGTAATTTGAATAAGTGTCTTAGTTAAACAGTATATTGTTATATAGTTGGATCTAGGTAATAAGCAGTATAGGTAATGGGGCTTAGAGTTGTGAATTATTCATTTATTGTTTATTGTTCATTTTCAGAGCTAAAATGAACTTGATGTTTTATAAACACTGGAATTTGGGAGTTCTTTGCCACACATACTTTAACAGATTACGAGGCGAGGTGAGATTTTCTACGCGCTGAGTTGACATTACCAGAAGGGTTCAACATCGTGTCCTAACAATTCCTGCGTCTGTGTATCTGTGTGTCTCTGTGTGAGGCAATTCGAACAATGTTTCTGGAATTTAAATTGAGGCAATGCGACCCTCTGCTGGCCTCTCCACCCCCCTGCACATGCATTGGTTCAGGGTGAAAAAGAACAGGGATTCATTCTGCAGTGGATCGTTGGAGGGCAGTTGCTCATAGTACCTTTTATTTTTATATTAGAATTATTTTCAAATCAAAACAAAACCTCAGTTATACATTTAACAGCCACTTGTTACATTTGAAACAGTCTGTCCATTAGATTAGATTCCTTACAGTGTGGAAACAGGCCCTTCGGCCCAACAAGTCCACGCCGACCTCCGAAGAGTAACCCACCCAAACTAATGCACCTAACAGCTATGGACAATTTAGCATGGCCAATTCACTTAACCTGCACATGTTTGGAATGTGGGTGGAAACCGAAATACCCGGAGCAAACCCACGCAGATGCAGGGAGAATGTGGAAACGCTACACAGACAGTCGCCCAAGACTGGAATTGAAGCTGGGGCCCTGGTGCAGTGAGGCAGCAGTGCTAACCACTGAGCCACCGTACCGCACGTTGGCAGCTGAACCTGTACTTTAAATTCAGCAATGCACTTTCTATCTTAAAATGACCACACACTTCTTCGACTTCATAACACCTCACCCCTTAAGAAAAAAATACATCAGAACGAAAAAATGGGTTCACGTTTTATCCTTTAATTCTTAATCCAATTCCTATGAAATACAAAGGCCATTAATCAAAATTATAGCTTTCATATTAATACTGTTCACATACATAACATTGGAAGAAGTCAAAGTTTACCTACACATTTTCCTTTAAATCCGCAATAACACATCTGCTCTCACATATTTACGAGCCGAAACATGTACGTTTTTGAAATTAAAATTCTGTAGCATAAGACTACAATGAAATAGTCTTACATTTTAGTACTTCCATCGTTCGAAAAACTTGAGTGAATTGACGTTATTGAACACAACTGTCTCTGCCAACTTGTATGTCACCTGAACACAAAAGTGTTGTCAAGCCAGTACCGAACTCAACAATTTTCATTCAACAATGAAGTTATATTTCCCGTGGACGATGAGTTTCGTTTTTGACAACTAACCAATTAGCCGTTCAATTCCATCATCATCTCCCTGCAAAAAGAACTCCAATCCCAATATCGCTAGCATCAGTCGCGAATTTGCAGGATTTCCAAATATTTGGTACAGCTAAAGATGATGCAGTGGTTCATACTGCTTCAAATGCCTACTGGCATTGATTTGCCCTTCCAAAGTTTGTGTTATCCTTTAGAGAATCCATCAGTGGTGTCACTACACTGCTGAATTTGTCAACAAACTTGAGATAGAATCCACTCAGACCCAATGATTGAAGAACCAATTTCTTCGTGGATGGTGGTGGAAAATGATCAATGGCCTACGTCTTTGTTTTCCATCGGACCAACCTTCAATGCCCAATGTAATGTCCAAAGACGTCACCACTGTCTTCTTGAATCCTGTTTACTTTAGGTTTATTTCCAGTTTTGTTTTTTTTTAATCGGTCAACGAGCTCTGCCATGCGTTCCATGTGATCTTGCCATGACTTTATTTTGTTGCGTAGAGGTGCCTTCCTGTAACCACGCAGTAACTCCAACTTCGTGATATGTGTGGCTTGGAATTGGATCCCAGTCCTATTTTGTTACAATGTTGACCTTCTGATTGTCCACACAATATCGTTGAGTCACATGAGGTTTGTCAACAAACACAAACAGCGAACTCCACTTGCTGTGACTCGTTTCGATGATGCCTTGGCTGAAAGTAACATCCAATTCCTACTTGACCTTTGTGGCGTTGAGAGGATTCAGCCTATAGGTGAAATCATTTTATCGCAACAGCATTCCTTACTTGCACTTCATGCACAATAGTGTTAGTCCTCCCATCTTGCTTCTGCATATTCCCTCGTACTGCTGCAACAAATAAGCAACTGGTTTCTTTGTTCCTACGACAGATAGCTCACTATCTGATGCCACTCCTCAAAGACATCGTTGTGATTATAATATTTTGAGACACATCAAACTGCATGACATCTGGATTTGATTCCTCACTCTGAGGGGCGGCAAGTAACACATATTTCTTGGTGTAATTGTCTCTGTTTTAGAAATGTTTGAATATATTGACATGAAATCCCGAATACTGTTGTTTTTAATATCCGGCATTTTTACCAGACAGTTTACCAAACTCAAGTTTTCTCAGTTTGGAAGACGTCACTATACCTGATTTTCAAAGAATTTACTCCTACTGGTAGCAATAATAATCGGTCATCCACACATGAAAACATTCAAATTTCAGAGTTTTTATTTGCCACTTGCTTCACTCTGTGCTGTGCCCTCTTCAGGTGCTGCTTAGCTAACTCACCTACCCTATTTAATCTCTCCCTCACCTCATACACATAACCCAAGTGTGAGACCTCCGATTTCGGTTCTGTCAATTTCTCTTGAACTAATTTCAAAATATCTCTCACTTCATGTCCGAATATTAACTCAATGAGATTAAACTGAGTAGACTCATTTGGGGCATTTTTAAAGGCAAATAGTATAAATGGGACGCCTTTATCGCAATCATTCGGGCAATCATGACAGTATGTATTTCACATGGTCTTCACCGTCTGATGCCAACTTTCCAAGGATCCCTGAGATTCAGGATGGTACACACTTGATATAACGTGCTGCATTCCGAAGCCATCCATGATTTCCCTCAACAACCGAGGGATACAGTGAAATTCTTGGTCTGATTCAATATCTCTTGGTAGCCAATACTGAGTAAAGAAAGCTACCAAATCCTCCACCACCCTTTCCGTCTTAATACTTCACAATGGAATTGCGTCTGGAAATCTTGCAGAAACTCCATTATGGTTAGCAAATATTTGTTCGCACTCTCATTTAAGAAGGGAACCTATGCAATTAATCATAATCTGAGTGGAATGTTCTTTAAATGCAGGCGTCGGCAATATGTATGGCATATACGGCAAAACAAAAACATTCCTTATGCATTCTAGGTCACGAGATATGCATTTGTACCCTATCTTGAGTCTTCCGTGCATCTAATTGATCTCTTACAGGTAGTTTATTTGCTACTCGTAACAAATACTGTCAATGTGCCACTGGGTCATAATCTGGCGCATTTCCAATTTCCCATCTGCACTAAACTGCTGTGGTCTCTATTTTCATCTCAGGATAATATATTTAAGTTAATGACGCTCGAAAATATATTTTGATTCCTTTCCTGGACCGTTACATCAAACAGAGTGTCAGCTGTATGAACATCAAGTCTTTCGTCTTTTTCTTTAGTTTGTGCTTCTTGCTGTAATATACGAGAGTGGGAGCTTGTTACTACATAGTCTTGAAAAATTGCAGGAGATTATTCTTTCAACTTCTCTGTTCGATTGTCTTCCTTTGGCTTCTCCACTACAAGTGGTGTCACACCCAACTTGGAACATATTAAATCGTTCCCAATAACAAACTGTATTTCCGGAACTGACATTCGTCAGTCACTCTTACAGTCTTGGTTTGGCTCTCCAAACTGCTTTACACAGGATAATCCTACATTTCGGTCCCTTATTCCACAAATTATGACAGACTTGGGTAACATGTCAGAAATAATGCAAATATTTACATCTATTACGATGAGAAGCTGAGAGAAAGTGAGGACTGCAGATTCTGCAGAATAGAGTGTGGCACTGGAAAAGTACAAAAGCTCAGGCAGTATCTGATGAGCAGGAGAATCGACATTTCAGGCGTAAGCACTTCTTTACTAAAGGGGGGTTGGAGGAAAGGGTGGAGAGATAAGTTGGAGGGTGGCGGGGAGCTGAGTGGAAGGTAGCTCAGAAGGCGATCGGTAGATTCAGGTTGGGGGTGTTGCTAATAGATTGGAAAACCACACGTGATCATTATCGCTTTCACCAGTTTTCAGATCTCCCCTGCCCCAACAGTTGGTTACAAAACTGACTGAAAGGAAGAAAACAGAGGGTAGTGTTGGAGGGATGTCTTTCACACTGGAGGCCTATGACCAGTGGAGTGCCACAAGCAATGGTGCTGGGCCCACTAATTTTCAACATTTATATAAACGATTTGGATTTGAGCATAAGAGGTACAGTTTGTATTGTGCTAATGACAACAAAATTGGAGGTGTAGTGGAAAGCGAAGAAGATCACCTCAGATTACGACGGGATCTTGATCAGATGTGACATTGGCTGAGAACTAGGCAGATGGAGCTTAATGTAGCTAAATGTGACGTGATGCATTTTGGAAAAGCAAATCTTAGCAGGAATTATACACTTAATTTTAAGATTCTAGAAGTGTTGCTGAACAAAGAGACTTTGGAGTGCAGGTTGCTAGCTCCTTGAAAGTGATGTCGCAGTTGGATGGGATCGTGTAGAAGGCGTTTGTATGCTTTCCTTTATTGATCAGAGTATTTAGCGCAGGATATGTGAGGTAGTGCTGCAACTGGATTGGTTAGACCACTGGACATTGGTTACACCATTGTTGGAATATTGCGTCCAATTATGGTCTCCTTCCTATTGGAAACATGTTGTGACAACTGAAAAAGCTCAGAAACGATTTACAATGACGTGGCCAGAGTTGGAAGATTTGAGCAACGGAGAACGTTTGAATAGGATCGGGTTACTTTTCCTGGAGCGTCAGAGACTGTGATGTGACCTTCCAGAGGTTTATAAGATCATGACGGGCATGGATAAGGTAATTGGAAAAAGTCTTTTCCCTGCCGGTGGGAGAGTCCTGTACTAGAGGGAATAGGTGTCGGGTGGGGGTAAGATACAAAAGTGATCTAGCAGGCAACCTTTTCACTCAGAGGGAGTTAAGTGTATGGAATGACCTGCCGGAGGAAGTGGTGGAGGCTAGTACAATTGCAACGTGTAAAATGCATCTGGATACGGGCCAGGCGCTGGTAGGTCGCACTAGATTGAGTTGAGATATCTGGTTGGGATGGACGAGATGAACCAAAGGATCTGATTCCGTGCTGTACATCTCTGTGACTCTGTGGCTCTATGAGTGTCACAGAGAGTGACAGATAATCACAGAGAATCACAGAAAATCAGAGAGTTAGGCAGATTCACTTCATTCCAGTTCCAATTCTCCAAATTAGCACCGCCCTCTGGTTATGTCTGAACTGTCCATCTTCATTCCCACCTATCCACTCCTGCCTCCCCTCAGACCTATCACTATCACTCCCACTTTCATCTTCCTGCTGCATTCCCAGCGCCTTTTGCACCAGCACAACTTCTTTCCCTTTTATTTATCTTTCTGAAACTTTCCCCCCCATCACATTGCTGATGAAGGGCTTATGCCTGATATGTCGATTGTCCAGCTCTTTGGATTCTGTCTGATCTGTTGTGCTTTTCGAGCGCCACACTTTTCGACTACTCGAGACTGAGCAAATCTCATATCTCGCAAAACTATACTTGTTGACTTTCTCACTCTCCACTTTCTGAAGTATAAATTGCATAAAGAGGCGAAATCTTTACTGAGATCATTCACGAGCACCAGACCCAACCCCTACACAGGCTGTGCACTCTACTGCAGCTCTTCGAATTTTCTTGTGGTTTCCTTTACTACTTGCCCAAATGCCACTGGCCCAGCCACTTTTCCAACAGTGCCTTTCTTCTTTCACTTTGTCTGTCACAAATTACGGCAGAAAAAAACACCTTTTGTCAGTCTTCACCTTAAACCACTGACTCTGTAATTTTATGAGCTCAACTCATTTGTAGTGAAAATACCTGAGGACTTGCACCTCCTTTCCACACTCTTGGCCTCCATTTTACCTTTTGGTAAAACATTACTAATGCACTGTACGTTTTGTTTTATTGAGTAAGATCCCCAAACTCTCAATTTCTGTCCTTCACGAGAGAAAAATCTTGCCACAAACTTAATTTCACAAATGCGTTTTTACCTGCCATCTCTGCAACTCTCCTCAGTTCATGAACTTTCTGTTTATTCACATGAATTCTTATCATATCGAGAAGAGACCTTTTAAAGTCTATGAGCAGAATAATCTCTTTTACAGCTTCATACGACTTGAATCGTTTAAAGGCCCACGACCATCTATCAAACTTAATATGTTTAAGTCCTTGAAACTCAAGTTCAGTCTGACCTGGTTCCAGATTTATGTTTCGGAGCCGCTATCTATATGCTTCTGTTACTAATTCATAAGCACTCAAAATAATCTGTTCCACATTTGCATAATCTCCTGATCACTCATCTGACAACACTGTGAATACTTGAAGAGCTCTGCCTACAAGTTTAGTCTGTACTAACCTTACACTCAAGTAACTGGCAACTCCATCTGCCCAGCCAATACTTCAAATGAAATTTAAAAATATCGACATTTTTGTCATCGATATGTGGCAAAGTGTTAACTTATCTGCACATCGATCTACTGTATCCCTTCATCTCCATCCTGTTAATTTGACTTTCCTGAATAACATGCAACTACTGAAGTTGAAATTCTCTATTTCTTTTTCCGGTCTCTCTTCCTCACGCTCTCTCTTTCCATCTCTTTATTTAACTTCTAACTCCATTTGTCACGTTTGCAAAGTTGTCTGATAATCTCATTCGCCTCAGTTTTTGAACAACTCCGTCACAATTTCTGCTTTCCGTTTGTCCGTAGTTAAACACAATTCTGACATATTTATTAATTCTAAAAGTATGTGTTTCTGTCTTTCTGAACTTTCTTGGCAAATTTAGAAATCACTTTCAAGCCCCAGAACGTCTTTAGCAATGTTAAGAACAATTTCTCTTGTTTTTTTCAATTGAACCAACCACAAGAAACCACAATTAAACACATTTTCTGCCCTACGTTTTATATGAAAATCCAAGAACCCAATTGCCAAATATTGGAATCCGTTAGGACCATTTATCCGCCTAATCCGTTCGCATCTGTCTAAATTCCGAACGACAAGCCCCCAAACTGTTATTAAATCGATGACGAACCCCTCTGTAAATTAAGCCCAACTCCCAAAAAGCTCACCATGCCTCGCAACCTGTTAAAACATGCGTGATAGGGAACTCCTAAATTCCAGTATCTAAAAGAATCTGATGTCAAATAGTAAACAATAGACAACAAATCTTCACAAATTCAGACTCCCTTTTCTTCGCTGTTTGCTTTCTGAATTCAAGCCTATAAAAAAAATTGTTCCAATAATCCACATATGAATAGTTGGGCTCACTTAATCTCCTGACCACGCAGTCTCTGTCCGATCC
This sequence comes from Hemiscyllium ocellatum, assembly GCF_020745735.1. Lineage (NCBI taxonomy): Eukaryota > Metazoa > Chordata > Chondrichthyes > Orectolobiformes > Hemiscylliidae > Hemiscyllium > Hemiscyllium ocellatum. The sequence continues at coordinate 1,325,673 of NW_026867576.1, read as the reverse complement.
GCTGTCTTCAATTTTTTTAGCTGCAGATCTCCCTAGCTCATCTTTTGTTTGCTGCAAGTAGGTTTTATATGAAAAAACATCCTTCATCGGGAGCTTTTTATAAAACTTTATTTGAGATCAAGAAGTTAGTTGGCCAGTTTGCTCCCCGACACTACAACAGTACATTCAGCTGTTCAATGGCTGTAAATCGTTCTCGAATTTTCAAAATTACTGTTTTATAAACTTCGATGACACATTTAGTTCTGATAACGTGATTGGTTCCATGTGTCAAAGCACTAAAGTTCAGCTTCCAGCGGCTTCTGGTATCCTGTGCATGATTGAAATGAATTGGTGAAATTTGAATTGTTGACGAGACAACAACCAAAACTCAGGTATCTGTTTAACAGAACGTTGCTACATTTGGAAGTCTCTGCCCATGACCTGGCAGCGGTGGTTGTACTTCATATTCAGCAAAACACGTCCGGTCTCAAAGTAACCAGATATGCTTTTGGCTTCATAACCAGTCGGCATGGACTACTTGGCGTGCTGTCAGATTCTATGACTTTAAGACTCCTGGATGTATTATTTGGTGACTCTTGATCAAGGACATGCAGGTCCTTTCGGACTACGACTCTTTCCAACCTCGCACAATTTACTCAATGCAAAATCAGATCTATGTTAATAGTAACCTTCATTCAAATGATGTGCCTACCTTGCAAATTGCTGTGGTTTATATACTGACCCGTGTGATACCCCGTGAGTAATGTCCTTCAGTGCAGAAATGGGCGCTGACCTCTGTATTATCTTCACTAAATTATTCCCAAACCACTTTATATATCCCACCTTACTCATGAACTTTCACTCACCTGCCAATAATGACATCGAAAGAATACTGCTAATGCAAATCCACGGGTGCCATTGGGTTCCTATTTGTGGACGCCTCAACTGACCCAAACACCACAGGTTTCTCAAAGATGTTTTCCCTTTCGGGAAGCTAAGGTGACTTTGCCAAGTCACATTATGATTCCCCACACATCCATTTATTACGTTTCTTATAAAAAGATTCCGATATATTCCTTAGGACAGACATCAAATTGCCCATTATTTAGACGCATTTGTGTTACCTCACCCTCCCGTTTACAATATTTGGGGTTACAAAAGCAACTTTCCAGACATCAGGAAGCAGAGTTTCCGGCATAAACAGTTTTAAAAGAAATTCAATACTTATTTATTGTCGTAACAACATTTAAATGTGTCCGGAAGTGGGACTAGATTAATTTGGGATTGTGTTAGTCATGGATTGGTTACAATGAAGAATCTGTGTCTGTGCTGAACAATTCTATAACCCTTTCACTCGCCCTATTGCCACCTCCCTGAATACTCTGGGATGGGGCTGGTCTGCTGCAGCAACTTAAGAATCTTCAGTTCAATGAGAATTTTTTTGGTTAACTTCTCTTTCTTAATTCTAATCTCCCAAAGAGTCTCAATTTAAACAGTCACTCTGACCTGGAGTATTTCTGGATAATTTTTATAATGTTTCACTGTGGAGACAGAACTGATGTGTTCCCGTCAGTGGGGGCAGAGATGGTCTCCGTCACTAAATAAAAAAGTTGGAGTACTGCGTTTGGAAGATGATTGACATGGGACCCAATCCTGCTCAGAAAGTTCTAAAATCAAAATAGTACATTGAAACTGTGACTTCACGGACAGCACAACACTCTCATTAGTGTTAGGTTACAAGCTATACGGAAACCGCTGACATAAAGATGTGGCAACAACAGTTTAGAATCAAACCGAGTTTACAGTTTGTACCTGACATAGGTCCAGGTCGAGACAGGAATCAGTTCTTGATCAAAATATCTGTAACTGGAAGAAAGGTCAGAAGAGAACTGCAACCGAAAAGGTATCGGTGATGGTGTATTCACAAAATGCACTGAGGCAGAAATGACGACTGGTGATATTGAGGAGTTGGTAGTGGCCAGGTTTGGTGATAGAGAAATTATTGAGATATAGATCAACTCAGGACCAAACGGGGAAGTCGTGGTTATTAATATTTTGTTTCTCCTCAGATGTTTGTAAGTGACGAGAACAACATTCATGAAAAATGGAGTATGTGATTGAAAGCGAAAACAATACTTTGCATCTTTGCCGAATATACAGAACATAAGTAGCGATGACGTTCAAATTCATTTACACAATTAATAAATGAGCTGAGATAGACTTACCAGGAACACCAATTATAGCGAGGATGGGAAAGTAACCTGCCTGAATAATTATCAGTGCACATCGAATCCGCCATGTTAACCTCATCCAATCCAGAGAAAGAACGAGCAGACTAATAGATAAACTCCTGTACATTTTTGTAACATTCAAATGCATTGATCTCAAATTCTGATCCAATGCGGGAACATTCCAGTCTAATGTTCGCAGATTCTGATCGATTGTTGGAACCTTCCCGTCTATTCTTCTTAGATTCTGATTCATGTTGGAACATTCAAGTCTGTTGCTTTCAGATTTTGATCTCTCCCATTCTCCGGAGCTGTTGGTTCCAATCGTGTTGAGAATGATGCTCTCGCTGATATAATTTTAAAAGTCCCTTATTTGTAGCAGAGGGAAAGCCTCATGGGACACAGTTGGGATCCATGGAGACTGATGTCAGTCACAGTCACTGAACAGAATCTCCACTTAACCCCATTACTGCAAAACATATATTGTAACAACAATAGCTGGTCTGGGTGATGTACAGACATCGACTGCTTTTGATCTTACCGACTATCTCCGATAATACCAACAATGTTACATGAAAGAGAAAGGCGATGCTTTGTTTTCACATGCTCTGTGACTCTGCTATAGTATGCACATACAATGTTTTACGTAACAATTCTATTAACAGCAAATCGAGAAGTTGTTACAAGAATTAAGTTTCGTCCACGTCAGCAAATATCAGTCTAAAAACTGTCTCTGGAGACAACTGCCCTAAGCATTAGAAATACAGATTTCTTTGGACATTCCTGTCGCTACCCTAATAAAGCAACATTTTATCTTTAACACTCTGCACTTCATGAATTCGTTTCTAAACATGCAAACATCTTATTGCACAGAATATTCAGTTCTTCTTTCCCAGATATTTACCATTAGCCCAAAAGTAAATGTGTTTACAATTACATTGGGATTAAAGGGTCAGAGACAGCATGTCTGTATCATTGGTTAAGAAACGGAAAGGAATAGGAGACAGTCGGTGTGGAAACTGGAGAGAAGTAAAGTGTTAGTCTCCCAGTTTCCAATATTTTATTGACAAATGGAATAAATGAAATACAAAGAAATAAAGACAATACATTTAGAAGAAGGAATAGCAAGTGAAAATGAAAACAAAACAGGACAGTTTGAAATGGGGAAGAATGATTTCACATACAGTATTTAATCATTGGACGTGCACTAAGGTAAGATTGTACATATTTGTACAATATATTCAGAATGTACAACGGAGACACAGTTCATGAAATGTGATGAATACGTTGTATAAAACTTATAAAACAATATTTGATCCTCATCTGAGGTGTCATGCTCCCACTCAACGTTTCTCTCTTTCTGGGATTCCCAGCTCTAGTCTCGCGTTCTTGTCAGGATGTATGTTGTAAATTCCTGCTTCTGGCGTCCCAACCTATCTTAGTTAACTGCCTTTGCACCTGCAAACAAAAATATTGTCCTGCTGGGTTTTGTCAACAGCCAGTGTCTTTCATATTATTGGAGAGAAAATGTTTGGTATCAGATGCAGCATTTGAACATATCACTCTGTTGTACCTACTCTGTGCAAAGACCATAGCAAACAGGAATTGGGAAAACAAATATGGAAGTGCATCTACTTCTGCCATGCATCTAGTGTACGCGTTTTTGACATCTCTTCATCTATATTCTCACCCTTTCTCTCTTTGTATCTGGATAATAAATCCTCCAATCAATCTCATGTCCTATTTCTCCGTTCTCCTTCAGTTTATATCTATTGCTCTCTTCTTGATGTAGTCTGATTAGCATTGAGTAATTTAAGTACAAATTCGTGAGTGAGAACCTGGCGAGAGTTAGTTGCAAGGGGAGCCGAGCAGGGAAGACCATGGAGCAGCAATGGCAGGGGTTTCCGGGGATGATTCAGATGAACATCAGAAATTCATCTCAAAGAAGAAGAAACATACTCGGGAGGACAATGCAGCCTTGTGTGATTAGGAATGTCAAGGACAGCATAAAATCAAAAGAGAAAGCATACAATGCGGGAAAGGTAATTGGGAGTCCATTGGAAAAAGAAACCTTTAAATACCAGTGGAGGATTACGAATAAAAGCAATTGCGTAGAGAAGACAATATATGGCAATAAGTAAGCTTGTTAATAATATGACAGGCGATTGCAAGAGTTTTGTTTAAGGTATATAAGATGCATCGAGAGAAGAACAAGCGTCAGACTGCTGGAAAATGAGGCCTGAAGAGTTATGGGTAACAATGAAATGGCAGTGGCATTGAACAGACACTTTGCACTACTCAGGCGACTGACTGTGTGGAGTTTGCACGTTCTCCCCGTGTCTGCGTGGGTTTCCTCCTGGTGCTCCGGTTTCCTCCCACAGTCCAAAGATGTGCGGGTCAGGTGAATTGGCCATGCTAAATTGCCCATAGTGTTAGGTAAGGGGTAGTGTAGGGGTGTGGGTGGGTTGCGCTTCGGCGGGTCGGTGTGGACTTGTTGGGCCGAAGGGCCTGTTTCCACACTGTAAGTCTAATCTAATCTACTCTTCAAAGTGGAAGACACTCGCAGCTTGCCAGAACTTCAAGAGAGCCAGTGGGCGGAGCTACGTGTAGTGACCGTGACTAAGACGGATTTGCTGGGGATGTTGAAATATCTGAATGCAGACATATCAGTCAACCTGATGGACTGCAGCCCATTGTTCTAAGGAGGTAGCTGAGGAGTTTGTGGAGGTGTTGCTAGTGATCATTTTGGAATCGTTAAGGAATCATTGGAGTCAGTGAGGATCCCAGAGGACGAGCAAATAAAACCTTCCTGTTGAAGGAGAGAGGGACACAGAATGCAGGAAATCGTCAGTGTGTCGGCAAGCTTTTTTTTTAGTAAGAAAGCGTAGTAAATCCTTGTGTTTCTCAATATGTAAATAAAGGATAAAAATCAAAGAAGTTATAGAGATCATTGAAAATTGTATGGTTAATCTACAGCATAACAAGAGTTAAAAAGACACAAAGCTACTGCAACCAACAGACTTGCAAATATGTGGTTGAATCAAACGAAATCGGTTCGACGTGAACAGAAGCATATGTGACAAACAGATTATTACTTAAACCCTGTTGTTAAGATGTAGGGAATGGTGTGTGACTAAATAGTCTTAAAAAACTGTCAAAAAAGCTTGACGGAAACTTTAGGTACGGAAGTCTCAATGTGCAACGATGTAGTCTACTTCGAAGAAGAAATAACACCAGGTATTTGAAAAGATCACGGACTCATTCCCCATTTCTTAGCAACCCAGCATACACCTTCCACATTATGAAGCATTTGACCTGCACTCTTTCAATCCAGTCTCCTGGTGTTGCTGCTCACGATGTCGTCACCTTTACATTTGAAAGACCAAAAAACACGACTCTGAGGAATATTTCGCTCTGTCTGTGGGAACAACACTGACCTTCTAACTGCTTCCTATTTCAATAAACTGCTTTCGTCTCCTGCTATTATTACTGTCCTGGGCTGTTGCAATGTTCCAGTGAAGGACAGTACAAGCTCGAGTAACGCCTCACTTTACACGTCGGTTCGTTACTGCCTCCATGATTTAAGATTCATTTCAATCACTTCACAGCCTGACCCCATTATGGGTGTTCTCCATGTTTCATGTAATCTCCCTCCTGGGGTCCCTATGATCGTGTTTTGTTTATTTGCACTCAATGGAGAGAATCAATTGCCCTAATTCAAATCTCATTTTTTAAATTTTAAATCTGTTTCTCTTTCACACACGATTAAAAGCACGTTTGTCTTTTATGCTGTACCTCCACACCCCTGTTTTCTGTCACCACTCCTTCACAGTTGTGAAGGAATTAAAAAGCTAATTTTCCAATCCTTTCCAGTTCTGAATAATAGTCAGGCAGGACTTGAAATGATAACTCTGTTTCTCTGTCTCCGAAGATGAGATTAGATCTGTTGAGTGTCTCCAGAATGAGCAGGATAAACTTTCAACAAAACCATGAACTGTGGATGCTGGAATAATGAAACAAAAAACAACAACTAGAAGCTTTGAAGAAGAGTTACCGAACCTGAAAGGTTTACTGTTCTTTCATTGCGCAGATCACACCAGACCTGCTTAGTTTCATCAGCACTGGTGTTTTTAAACACGTTTCAAATACGTGTGTCAAAGCTGCTCAAACGCCTTGTCCAACATGGAGCACCACATTCCGGAAATGAACAACAACAAAAATGGGATAAATTCGTTGATTCTGAAACCACGTAAAGCTGTCGTTACTGACACTGCAGACCTCGTAATCACTTTCAGAGAGGGAACCACAGGGAAAAACATTCAATTCTAACACAAAAGAATGAATTACCAGAGAGTAAAACAGTTGAATTCATATCAGTTAAATGGTTTTGAGGGATGTGTCAATTTGAGGCGCGACACCAGGGAGATTGAGAATATTCAAATGGAAGTGTTACCATATTCAAAACCCAGAGTAGATCCCCGTGTGCAAGACTGATGAATGAATGGATCTTGATGTGATTTGGGAGAGAGAGAGCAGAATTGCATTGCAGGCATTGCAGCTCGAAACTCTGCATTCATGTCGTGCTTTAGACCACAGCAGGGTTAAAGCAGAACTGCATTCAACCACAATCTGTAACTCTTTTTTTTGGATATTCTCTCAGACGAAAATGACCATTTAGACGATCTATGATTCAGTGACGAGTGTTGGTAAACATGCCAGAGTCAGTACCATGTGAATCTAAACTTGACGACAACCTGTTAAAACAACCACACTTGAAAGAACAGATCAGATCAAAGCTCTGCAGTCCAGCCACATTCAGTCTTAAATTGAGACGTGCAGTTCAACAAATCACTGGAGGAGAGTGCTCCACAAATATCCCCATCATTAAGAACGTAAACGTCATGTACATCAGCGTCAATGACAAGGAAGTAGTACTTGCACCATCCACAACCAGAAATGTTGAAAAGGATGATCTATGTCACTCTCGTCATGATGTCCTCAGAAGCACAGCTGACAGTCTTCAAAGAATTTGATTTGCTGTCCGTCACATTAAGAAAATGTTGACACAATAGACACCTCAAAGGAAATGTGCCCTGATATCATTCTTGCAATAGCACTGAAGACATGTGCTGCACAGCAAGCCGTGCCTCTGGGCAAGATTTCTCATTCGAGCTCCCTCTCTGACAGATACCTGACAATGTGCAACATTGTTCACCAATGTCCAGTCCCCTCAGAGTCACCACCCCCTTAATCCATTCAGAATCGTCCAATTGTTGAATGTTCTTTTATAACAGAGCTGTCAAACAGCACAGCAATAACCTACTCAGTCTGATTTCCGTTGGGTATTGATGTGGAGATGGGTCATGGAAATGTCATTGGATTACCAATCCAGAGCATACTAATTTTCTGGCAGCTGTTGGAAGTTGAAAGCATTAACAAAACATCAAGATCTAAAATTTGGTGTCAGTAACATTGACCTTGAAGCCACAGTATATTGTGAACGCCAATTTGTTTCCCAAGTATAATTTCAGAAATCAAATCTCTCGTGCTTTCCTGGTCTGGCGTAAAAGTGACTGCAGACACACGTCATGGGATAAACTCTTTAATAGTCGCTGAACGGCCATGCAAGGCACTCGATTGTATCACACTGCTATGCGATCATAAAGGATAAAACCAGACAGAACAACCAACCCAGTGTCGGTATTAGGAAAGGGAAATGGAAGCATAGCCCTGTCGAATCTGCAGAGACCTTCTTTCTGACATTTCAGAGATTGCAATAACATTTACTCAGCTTTCCCACAGTATGCGCAGAAACGTTGAGAAAGAAGGTGATCATTCGACACATTGAACCTCTCCCATTTTAGTTCATGGCCGAACATCTCCTCAACGCACTTTTCCCACACAGTGTACATCTCCCTTAATCGGATTACCATTAGGAAATATGGACTAATCTCTTCGGTTCTTCGAATTTGCCGCTCCATTAAAATTCTCCTACATACAATAAGTGGCAGGCCACTTCGAACAGAGTTGAGGAGAAATTTCTTCACCCAGAGAGTGGTGGGTGTATGGAATGCTCTGTCCCAGAAGGCTATGGAGGCCAAGTCTCTGGATAATTTCAAGAAAGAGTTGGATAGAGATCTTAAGGCTCGTGGAATCAAGGGTTATGGGGAATAAGGCAAGTACAGAATAATGATTGAGGATGATCAGCCATGACCAAAATGAATGGTGATGCGAGCTCGAAGGGCAGAATGGCCTTCTCCTGCACCTATTGTCTATTGTCTATAACACGTGTTTATTAAACACAATTTGGTTGTAACCCAATTAGTGAACTGTGGACATTATTTTTGCAATGCGAGTTCCCATTCAGTGTTGCACGATGCAATTCTTGGGACGAAATGAACGGCAAAACGCAGCTTCATTATCCTCTGCATAAAAGAAAACTAAAATTCGGTGTGTTCAGCTAAAACAGGAATGCAATCAACTTTGCAAGCCTTGAAACTGAGCTTGAAACTGGGAATTGCGTTCTGCATTTCAAAGGAACTTTATTTCAACCAGGGGAGAATCTTGAGCAGAACTGGAATTTAACGTTATCTACCACGTGGTCATTCAGCTCGTGCACTTTCCGATGAGGAGCTTCGTGAAAGTTACAGTGCTGTTGTTAGTGACTGTAATGTTGAAGTGTTGTATTTACGGTGCTATTTCATTAAAATATATCTGATTTAAAGATTTGTTTCGATTGAACTATCATTTTTTGTTCCATTAAATGCTATTTCTATTTCGATATTTAGTACACTTTTCGTGGTTTCCCACTTATCATGTCTTTCCCAGAGGCTCCGTTGTTAATATTGTACTAATTTCATTAACAATGTTCCACAGGATCACCACCTACTACAATAGTGGATAACTACCTGTCACGAGAGCTAATTCTCGATCGCCACTGCATTTTCCTGCGCTCTCTCCATTACTTTCATGTCTAGAAATACTTTTTTTTATTCAATGCCTTGCCCCTCCCCCCAGCCTTACGTGAGAGAGAATTCCCCAGGTTCCCTACTCTCTGAGTGAAGTAATTTATTCTCATCTCAATACAGAATACAGTGGCCACTTGAATTAGACAGCCCAGCGAGGGGAATTGTCATCCCTACTTCCAGTCTGTCTCGGCCTGTCAGAGTTTTTTGTATATTTCAAGGAGATCAGCACTCAATTTCCGAAACCCCATGGAATACAGGATCAGTCAACCTAAACTGTGCTCCCACAGCAAGTCTGTTATCTCAGACATCAGACTCAACATCTTTCTGTATACTCCCCCAATGTCAGTTGTGTTATTTATTTGGTACGAACCCAAAGCTGTACACCATAATGAACAAAGTTTGTGATGAGGTCTCACCTAGGCCCTGTGAAGCTGCAGTAAGATACCTTTACTCCCGTACTCAATACCCCTTGAAACTGAGCTTAACATACTATTTATATCCCTAACTGCTTTCTGTTCCTGCGATATTACTTTCAGTGACGGCTGTACAAAGAGATTCAGGTATTAAAATTTTATAACAACCGATTTGATGGGTCTATGAACTCACTGCCGTACATGGATCTCGGAGGTCCATGCGGAAGGAAACACATAAAAAAGCATAATTCTCTTCATCGTGTAACATTTTCCAACAAATCCATTTTCAATTGGTAGACCGTCGTTGTATTATCTCAAGCAAAGTGCATAACATTGCTCTTTATCTGCCACGTATTTGCACATTCACTCCATTTGCCTCAATCACCATGGCGGTTTTTACATCCTACATAGCCACTCACAATCTGACGTCGATTCGTTCCGTCAGCAGGCTGGAAAATGTTTAATTTTAATTTCTCAAACAAATGTTTGATGTGTACTGGTAATTTCTGTCTCCCAAAGCCAGACCTGTGCTATATACTCCAAGCCTTCCACACAAAAAATATTGTTTTATTCCTATTTATTGTTTCCTGCCAGCTTTGCCTTTCGAAAACCATGTCCATATATTAGTCCGAGTCGGATAAGATTCGAAATTGCATAAGAGACTTGGGGATTGATCAACAATCTTTCCAAAAGTCCAATCGTATTGCGTTCACTGCTTCTCCACAACTTTGCTAAAAATCAGTTTCTAAAGTATGATTCCCATTTCATAAATCTCTGTTGCATTTGTCTATGCACGTTAATTTCAGTCCCAATACTTTGTTTAAAACAATTATTCATTCATTCCACGCTTATTTCATGTTATTCCCTTTTTTTCTCCCAGGCTGCAGTTTCATAGCATTGCTGGGAACATTTATTTCTTTGTTTACTTTTCTTTTGTGAAACAGAACTGAAATCTTTAATCCATAGTACTGCTATTTCCTTATTCTCCATTTTCCACTCTCTGGATTCAAACTGGAAGGGAACTGCAATTTTTCTCCCCAACATTTTGCCATGGACATACTTAGAGAAGCTGTTACAAGTTCACTCTTATCACACTTGTTATTATACCCTTCAGTAGCACATCAATTCCTGTGTTAAGCTGTTCAAACATTTTCCTTCCACGCCATCCAATCACAAGAGCTTAGTCTCTGTACCGTCAGAGATACAGAACAATCTACATTAGTACCAATTTCGAACACAATGCCCATCGCCCTTGAATGTTATGGCATTTCATGAGCACGACGATACAAGTTTCAATAGTTGTGAGGTTACACGTGACAACTCCACTATCAGGCAGTGAAGTTCAGACCACAACACCCTCTGTGTGAAAAGCGATCCTAAAATCATCACGAATCCTCAAACCATCCTTTGTCCCTCGCCCTTTGAATAAAATGAAAAGCTGATGTCTATCCACCCTGTCCATACTAATCATAATCTGATCCTTCTGAATCACATCATCGTCAGCCTTCTCGGCTCCACAGTAAACAAGCCGAGCTTATGCAGCCTCTCTCCACAGCTGATATGCTCCTTCCCGGGGAACATCCTGGTGGATCTGATTTGCACCCATTCCAGTGCAATCATATCATTCCAGTAATCTGCGTCCCAGAAATGCACATGGTATTCAATCTTGGCTTAGTCGAAATTCTGCATAGCTCTTATAACCTATACCTCGATGAATAACGGCTGTAATAATGGTCCTCTTATGCTTTCTCAACGTGTGTATTCACCTGTTTATCGGATTCAGTGATCTGGGGAGTAGCAGCCCCTGACCGTCCAAGTGTGCGGACATTCATTAACTACTCCATTGGTTGGTTCCTTCTTCCAAAGTGCATCACCTCTTATTTAACATTGTAACATTCCATCTGTCATTCATCACCCCAACGGACCTTTTCATCTGTATCTTCCCTTAGACAAGACCTTCCTCCTCACTGCCAACCACCTATCCAATCTTTGTTCCAACCACAAACTTACTTCTCACTCTCTCCCCACCTCCCTCCACCTTCACCTCGATGTCATTTGTAAATCAACAAGTAACAAGTTTTAAAGTCACACAACACCAGGTTACAGTCCAACACGTTAATTCAGACTCATTGGCTTTTGAAGCGCTGATGTCTTTATCAGGTGGGAGTGTGTTTTGCAAACTCGTGACTCTGAATAAACCTGTTGGACTATAACCTGATGTTGAGTGATTTTTCACTTTGTAAACTCCAGTGAAACACTGTCACTTTCAAATCACAAATGAAAAGGGATACCACACTGATCCCGATGTACACCATATGGCCTTCATTCGCACAAAGAACCTCCTACCAACACCGTCAATCTCCTACCACTAAGTTGATTAGGATGACACTTTGCAAGTCACGAATGTGTCCGACCTGTTCCCTTTTCATTCTTTTGGCGTGATACACTTAAAGATTAGCTGGGGATTCTCCCTCATCTTGCCTGACAGCAGGTTTCGATGCCCCTGTGTAAATCAGTCCAATCTGAGTGAAGAATTCCCTCCTTATTCAGTTTTAAATGAATTTACGCTTATCCTGCAATAATTTGGCTTGAATGTGGATTTGACCGCCAGAGAGACGTTCTGCTCATTCCCACCTTAACACGTGTTCTGCGTATTTTCCACGTTTCACTGTGCTCCACCTCCCATTCTTTGGAACTTGAGAGAACACAGTCCGAGTTTCCTCATCAGGCAATCTCGCCATCTGAAGTACGAATCTGGAGAATGTCTTTGCACATTCTCTGTAGTCAGTATAATCTTTCTCACTAAAACTGTCCGCAATACTTCAGGTACAGTCTTACGAACATGCTGCAAAACTGCTTCAACTGTTTTTACATCTGTAGTGCGACTCCCTGAATTGAAGGCGAAACTAAATTTAACTTTTTAATTAAATATACTGCTCCAAGTACCCTTCACATTAATTTTATTTACAACTCATGCGCAAGTTCTTTTTTAAAAAAGCCTCAGAAAATCTACATTTCCCGCTTCCACTTTTTCCAGTGTTTTTGCAGCAAGAAAACTCTTCAAACAATTCGGAAGTGTATCAAGTATGACTTCCCTATGAGAAATGCATATCAGTTCTCTCCAATGTTACTATTAATTTCCACATATTCAGTCACACATCCTATATAATAGATTCCAACAATTTCCCTTCGGATATCAAGTCAATTGGACTGCAGTTCTCCCCACTGTCTCATCTTCTCTTTGTAGATGGTTGGATCCCTTCTAGTCATCTTAAATGCTTTGATCACGTTTACAAACTTTCGGTTATCTTCAGTGGCGTCATGCCTCTGTGGATATACAGGAAAATGAAGCACGTAATTTGTACTTCTATTGCTGACTTTTTGCTGACATTCTGATAGTGTGTCAGACTTAGCAATGCACAATACAGCCTACATTTTCAAGTATTACCTTGTTACTGATACGAAAAGACTTCATGCCTTTCATTCCACCAGCCCTATATGATCACTTAGTATTTCTGGGTGTTTTTCCTGTATCTTCCTCCATGGAGACCGATGCAAAGTAACAGTTTATTTTCATAGCCACTTCCCTATTCTCCACAATAAATTTTCCTATTCCAATTACGAATGTCCACACTTGATCTTGCTTTTTTTTTATTTTCATTGAAATGGAGATTGTAAATTTGTGCAGTTTTTCTCTTGCTCTTTGATAAAATCATGGAATCGCCACAGTATAGTCCACACGGACAGTCCAAAGTGTATCACACCCAGGTCCATTAACCTATTACTCCACATTTTCCCCAGGCTAGTGCACTAAACCTACACATACCTTAAAACTATGGGCAATCTTGCTTGGCCAATTCACCTAATCTTCACATCTTTGTATTATAGGAGGAAACCAGAGCACCCAGAGAAGACCCACGCAGCCACCGGTTAATGTGCAAACTGCACACAGACAGTCGCCTGTGGCTGTAATCGAACCCATTTCCCTGGCGCTGTGAGGGAACAGTGCTAAACACGGAAACGTCGTGCAACCCGGCATATTTCTGCGCATATATGATCACATTTTGTTTTACTTTTGAGTTTCAAAACACACATTTTCTGGGTCGTAAATTCCTGAGATTTCTTATGTTTCCACAATATTTGAAATTCTTCTCAAGTCACTTCTAATGATGAAGTTAATCTTTAATTTGTTGTGTTAAACATCATTATAACGCTGTCCGTTTCTTGCTTGCACCTGTAAGAAATAGATGAGTTTCTCAGACTGCAGTATTTCTATACATTTCCTGCTCCTGACCAGATATCTCCAGAGAACACTGCAGAGGACAGAGACAAATTGCGGGGACATTGGCTGTTATTTTTGAAACATCGTTAGCAATGGGTGAGGTCCCTGAAATGTGGAACGCAGTGACGTTTGGGTGCTTATTCAAGAAAGACTGAGAAGAAAATCAGACAACTAAAGACCAGCTAGCCAAACATCTGAGGTAGTGACTTGCGTGAGAATATTTTGGGAGATAAGACAAGCATGCATTTAGAAAGACAGAGTTTGATAAGGAGCAGTCAGCACGGCTCCTATGGAGTGATCAGGAAGCTTGGTGAGTGCATGGAGGTATACGTATTTTCGATAGACTCAGAAAGACCTTTGGTAAGGGTTCCACGTGATAGATTGCTCTGATATGTTCGATCGTATGGAATCCAGGGGGAGCTACTAAATTGCACACACAATTGGTTCGATGGTCGGGAGAAGAGGGTAACATTGAAGAGATGTTTGTGCGACTATAGGCCTTTGGGTAGTGGAGTGTCTCCCGGGACCGTGCTGGGTCCATTACTGTTCTGTTATCTGCAACACAGATTTTTTTGAGAATGTACAAGGCATGACTTGCAATTTTGCTGATGACGCTAAAATAGGTGATATTCTGGAAAATGAGGAACGTCGTCAGAAATTTCACCAGGCCCTTGACCAGCTGGGGAAGAGTGTCGATAAATGGCAAATAGAGTTTAATGCAGCTCAGTGTGAGATCTTGCATTTTGGAAAGTCAAATCAAGGTAGCAATCTCAATGTGAATGGTAGGGCCTGAACAGGTGGAGTGGAACAGAGATACCTTGCAGTTCAGGTTAATGGTTCACTGAAAGTGGAGTCAAAGGCAGACAGGGCAGTGAACATTGCTTTCGGAGCACTGGTTTCATCGTTCAGGGCATTGCATATCAAAGTTGCAGAGTTATGTCATAGTTGCATTGACATTGCTGAAACCGCACTTGTAGTATTGTTTTCAGCTTTCTTCATTGTGCAGGAGAAGTTAGAGTCGATCAGGGATTGCATAGGGACCTTGTGCATGGAGGATGGTCAGAAAGGAAGAACCCTGAATGGCCTTCTGTTTCCTTCTGTTTTCACTCCGGAAAGGGACGTTTCTGTGTATAAGAACTTTGAGGAGTGGGGAAACAGGCTTCAACAGATCGAGATTGAGGAAGTTTATGTGCAGGAAATTTTGCAAACATTTAAATTGATAAGTCCCCAGATTAATCTAACGTCTTAAGTCTGTGGTCAGCAAGGTTTTTGGAATGAATTCTGAGGGATGGTATTTATGAGTGTTTGGAAAGTTATAACGTCATTAAAGGCCGATAACATGCCTTTGTGAGGGGCAGGTCTTGCCTCGCAAATATTGCTGAGGTCATTGAGGAGTTGGCGAGATATGGATTGCGAAGGTCGAGCAGCAGATATGCTGGGCATAGATTTCACATGACATTTGATCAGCGTCCTCACGGTAGACTTACGAATAAATCCAGGAGGTATCGGATTCAGGGAGATTTTCCTGTCGGGATTCAGATTTCATTGGCTTACATAAGGCAGAGAGTGATTAGAGATGGAAAGTATTCAGCCTGGAGGTCAGTGGTTAGTGGCGTCCCGCAGTGCTCTGTTCTTGACTATCTGCTTTCTGTAGTTTTTATAAATTACTGAGATGAGGAGGTTGAGGAGTGTGTTTATAAGTATGCCGATGACACAAAGGCAGGAGTTTCCATTCATAGTATTGAGAAATGTTGTGGGCTGCAGCGCGACATTGGCAGAATGCAGAGCTGAGCTCGGAAATGGTAAATGGAGTTCCACATAAATAATTGCGAACTGACGTATTTTGAAAGTTCAAACTTGCATTTTGAAATCTGAATTAAGACAGCATTATTGGCAGTATGGACGAATAGCGGGACGTTGGTGTTCAAGTGCATAGATCCCACAATGTTGCCACACAACTGGATGATTTTGTTAAGAAATGGTATGGTGTGTTGTCTTTCATTAATAGACGGGTCGAGGTTAAGATCTTCGAGGTTTTGCTGTACCCTGACAGCACCCTGGTGAGACTTGGAATATTGTGTCCAGTTTAGGTCTCCCCATTATAAGAATGATGTGGAGGCTTTGGAGAGGATACAAAGAAGGTTTACCAGGATGCTGCCTGTACTGGAGGGATTGCCCTACGAGGGGAGTTTAACTGAGCACCGAACCTTCTCTGGACAGATGTAGTAAGAGAGATGACCTGATCTTGGTGCGCAAGGTATTGAGAAAAAGGGATAGAAACGATAGCCAGAGACTGATCCCCAGGGCAGGATTGACTGCAAGGAGGGATAATAATTTTAAGGTGTGAGGAAGAACTTAAGAGGAGAATTTAGAGGTAGGGTCTTTATGCAGGACGTTGTGAGCACATGGAATGCGTTTCCAGCAGTATTGGCGGGAGAATAGTCACTCCGGAATTTTTTTTGACAACTGGGCATGCACATGGACAACAGTGAAATGAAGGGAGGGCACGTTAGGTTATATTATTTTAGATTAGGATAAACCTTTGACACAACATCGTGGGGCAAAGAGCATATACTATGCTGTACCTTCTAGGCTTTTTGTTCTATTTCATCCTGTGATAAAATAATTCTGATTTTGCCCTATTATACCGTGCTGAAAAAGGATACCTTGGAGTGCACGTTCATAGCTCCTTGAAAGTGGAGCCGCAGGTAGATAGGATAGTGAAGAAGGCGATTGGTATTCTTTCCTTCATTGGACACAGTATTGAGTACACGAGTTGGGTGGTCATGTTGCGGCTTAATATAACATTGGTTCGGCCACTGTTGGAATATTCCGTGCAATTCTGTTCTCTTTCTGTTAGAAAGATGTTGTGAAACTTGAAACGGTTCAGAAAAGGTTGACAAGAATGTTGGCAGAATTGGAGGATTTGAAATACAGGGAGAGGCTAAAATGTCTGGAGCTGTTTTCATTGCAGCGTTGGAGGCTGAGGGGTGACCTTATAGAGATTTACAAAAATATGAGTGGTATGGATAGGGGAAATAGACAAAGTCTTTTCCGTGGGGTACGGGAGTCCAGGACTAGAGAGCATATGTTTTGGCTGAAGAGGGGAAAAATATAAGAGAGACCTAAGGGGCAACGTTTTCACACAGAGGGTGGTACGTGTATGGTATGGGCTGCCAGTGGATGTGGTGGAAGCTGGTACAATTGCAAAATTTAAGAGGAATTTGGATGGGTATATGAATGGGAATGGTTTCGAGGGATATAGGCCGGATGGTGGCAGACGGGAGTAGATTGTGTTGGAGTATCTGATCGGCAGGGAAAGGTTGGGCCGAAGGCTCTGTTTCCATGCTGTGCATCTCTATGACTCTATGACTCTATTCGGAAATCTTCACAATGGACTCCAAAATCTTCCAAAATGCTGAGATCAGATTAATCATCATCATTATTTTTGGTTTGCTCCCTTCTTCAACAGGGGCCTTACTAACTGCAATAACATCTGCAGGATCACTACTGAAGCCCCCATTATATATTCAACTATATCGTTCAGAAATCGAGGATGTAGCCCACCTGGTTCAGCGATTTATTCAGTTTCAGGCATTTCAATTTTGCTGGCATCTTCTCTTTGATGATGGCAACCACACTCATCTCTGCCGCCAAATCTCTTGAATGTGTGGGATATTATTCGTCACGTCCTCTAGTACGAGTGACACAAAGTACTTATTCAATTTCTCACCTATTTTCTTGTTCCCCATTACCATTTGTCCAGCAAAGTTTTCAGCATTTCTTGTAGGCACTCGTTACCTCATGTTTGTCTGAGTACGTTTCTGACTTCAACTTCGATAACCTCCGATAGTGCAAGCACATCATACCCATAGTATTTAGACCTGAAGTGCACATTATAATCTACCTGTGTTCTTACCAAGTCTTTTAAAGCTCCAACATCACATTCTTGAAACTATAATATTTGCCAAAATAGTTAAGACAAGCGTCAAAAATACTTAATTGACTACAATATTAGCTTGACAACTGATGTTCAGAGATTTTGATGAAACAGCCAACACTCCCTATATTCCTTTGAACGACCGTATGACCTGGCATTCATTCAGTACTCGCAGACCGTCTTTTTCACGTTGAAGTGCTTCAATTGAATTCGCATCGACATCCATTTGAGGAACAGAGATCTAATTTTCTAGTACTCTTTTCGTGTAAGTTGCTTTCTATAATCTCTCCTGAATGAACTGAGAGAAGTACTTAGAGAGAAGTACATCGACGTCGCTGGCTGTGCTTGGCTGGCACAAATTGTTCTTGAGGAGATGGCTATGCGCTGGCTTCTGGAATCGCTGTAGTTAACAGAGTGGAAGTAGATCCAAATTATGTTCATGAAGAAATTTCAGTTTGTTGTGCCAGCACATTTCTGACTTCAGCTTCAACCTGTGGAAATTCTATATATTTATTGAAATTATCTTTCATTAATGATATAGTAAAGATATCGATTAGATCACCCCATAACCTTCTAAATTATAAAGTCTAAACGTATAATTTTTCTACTCTCGCTTCAGAGCGTAAACACTGACATCCTGGTATCACGTTCGTAAACCTGCACGGAACTACCTCCAGGGCCAAAACGCCCTCTGTAAGAAGTCATGTCCATTTCTAGTTTCAATACTCTAAGGGAGTCGTGATCTTGCATGCCAATAACCCTTGGTGTGTTTGCTTGAAATGTTGCCTCAATTGTTTCATGTTTTCTGCCAAATGGATAGTGAGTTCCAGAGTGCCGCCACTTCTCTAAAAGAAAGTTCATGTCCTTTTCAAACAACCCCTCCGTATATTCAACCCCGCTCCCCAACACCCTGCAATTTATCTCGACATCAAGAATAATTATTCGTTCATCTCGACCTGTCGAAATCTCTCAGGACTGATAAATTGTGGTTAGGTTCCTTATCAATCTCCCGTGTTCGAAAGAAAGCAACTCACACTCCTGGGATGGAGTGATTGACTTGTGACAACACAGCAGTGGCCCCTTCTGCTTATTAAACCAAACACTCAGAAAAGCTCACCTCACCTCGTAACATGTTAAAGTATGAGTGACAGAAAACTCCCAAATTCCAGTACTCAAAGAAAAAGAAGCAACAATTCATGATTGAAGTCGTAAAGTGAACATGAAACAATAGCTGTCTACAGCTCTAAGCGTATTTACTTTTAAATATTCGTTATGTGCCTGAAACTCTGCAACAATATACTGTTCCAGTAAAAAGATGCATTAAAATTGAAACAACTGACTTTGAAAACCACACAGCGTGTGTCATCGCCAGTGTCCTCCTTCCTTCTCCTGAAGACCTCGTTGGATCGTTTTGTGTCGTTTCCTGCAGCGATGTTTTCAATGGAAAAGGTATATTTGGTCCAGACTCTTTAGAATGGCGGCCTCCCTCCATGGCGGTTTCTATTCTGACTGCCTTCCAAAATGCTTGGTACTTTAGGGCCCAAGCATGGGATCGTGTCATTGATTCGTGATTGGCAAAATAGCAATTTCAAAATCAATTGGGTTTTCATAACCTGGGACATAATTTAAGCCGATTGTTTAAATTTGAATTGTTTTCGAAGGCGGAACCAACTGAGACGTTTGTTTCGAAGCCAGACGTTACTTTTTCTCAATTTCACAGTTCACTCTTAGACTGCTCGTGCCTCATATGACAAACGTTTGTGAGTGCTCAGTGACAAACAGAACTGACCCTCTCTTAAAGCTGCAGTATGCGTCTTCAATTTCATAACTCCTCCCCAATAAAAAAAAGAACAGTCATAATGAAAAGATGGCTTCTTTTTCTTTCCTAATTCTTTATCTCGTTGTAATTGTTCACATATGACATTCACCTAAGCTCACATTTTTATGACACACAACATGTACAGTTTGTAAATTCAAAGCTGATATCATAACACTGTAACAAATTATTCTCATATTCTTGCCTTTAAATCATTCCAAGAATGGAAGACGATTGTCATACGTTTGCACAACTGACCCTGACACATTGTCTGCGACATAGATCTTAAAATGGCGTCAGGCCAGGAACAAACAGAACAATTCCTTCCCAATGGGAATGGTCGAATCTGCTAATTCCAAAAAAGGTGAGCACCTCTTTCTCCTCGGATGATGGTGGAAATTTCTCAATTGTCGTCCTTATTCCATTCCGTGGTGTCGACCTTCCAACACCAATTCTATGTCCCAAGAACGTTAACTCTGGTTTAGGAAATTAGTTTTATTGACGTTTATTGACACTTGTGGTTCTCTAATTGATTCAAAGAGCTCTGCCAACTGTATCATGTGATGTATGCATGATTCACCAAAGATCACTTTATCATCGAAATTGACTGCACAGTTTTTTTTTAATCCAGCTTCAACCCTATTCATGAATCTTTCGAATGTGGCTAGTGTATTCTTTTTGCCAAACGACATCAATTTGAATTTATGTCGCCCGTTTGGTGTTTCAAACAGTTAAACGCCTTTCGCTTTCTCTTAGAAGTACCTGCCAAAAATCACGCAGTACCTCCAATTTGGTGATGTAAGTGCCATGTCCAACTTTGTCCACACTGTCCTCCAAACTTTAAATTGGATTTGAGTCCGATATTGTTATGGCATCGATATTCGAAGGGTCCACAAAAGTTAACCGAGTCCCATCAGGTTTGTGAAGTAACACAACTGGTGTATAACACTCGCACTAACTTGGTTTGATTACAAAGGAGGAAAGCCATGCGCCGAGTCAGAGAAAATGGATGGGATCCTGAATGAGTGCATTGCATTGGTATTTATCAAGGACAGGAACATTAAGCATGCTGAGTTTTGGGAAAGACGTTCGATTATTCTGGTGAAGCCGGCATGAGGAGGGACAAACTGTATGGTATTCTAAAAACAATGAAGGTGAACGAGTCCCCAGTTTCGGATGAGATGTAACCCAGATTACTGAGGGAAGCGAGAGAGGAAATTGATAGTGATTTATCAGACATCTTTGGAACATCTTTGAGCACTGGTGATGTTCCAGAGGACTGGCGAATTCGTCGTGTTTTTCCCCTTGTTAAAAAAACTAGCAAGGTAAATCCTGGAGTTGTGAATCACAGACATTGACGTCAGTGGAAGGACATCTTCTGGAGAATATGTTCATGGATCACATCTGTTCCCATTTGGAAGGAAAAGGGCTTAGTGATGAATAACATGGTATTGTACAGGGACGTTTACCATCTTAATAGAATTCTTTGAGGAAGTGAGAAAGTTGATTGATAAGGGAAGGGCTGTAGATGTCATATACCTGGATTTCAACAAAGCGTTTGATATGGTACAGCATGGTAGCTGATGGAGAAAGAGATGTCGCATTGGGTCCAGGATGTAATAGCTAAATATATACAGAAATTGTTTGATAATGGGAGACAGAGACTAGTAATGGAAGGGAGTTTCTGAAAATGGAGAAGTGTAAGACGTGTTATTACACTGGTATCCATGCTGAAACAAACGTGGTTTCTGTTGTAGACAACTATTCGACAGGAACGTATGTGTGATCTGATTAGCAAATTTTCGGACGAAATGTCGATTGGTGAAGGAGCAGACAGCGAATGGGAATGTAAGAGAATGCAACAAATTAGTGATAAAACGAAAAGTTGAGCGTAGAAATGTCAGATCGAGTTCAATCCGGCAAATGCGAGGTGTTGGATTTTGGAAGATACAATTCTTGAGTGAAATTTACCGAAAATAGAAATGTCCATTCGAAATTGATGGAAAGATTTACTTGGATGTTCAGATAGACTTTATCTTGAACCTGGCAACGTAGGTCGATAAGGTAGTGAAGAAGGCCGGTGGCATACTTTCATTCATCAATCAGGTGTAGGGTACAACAGTTGGCACGGGATGATGTCGTTGTTCGGGCATATGTGGCATAAGGTATACAGTTCCGGTCGCCACATTACCAGATGGATGTACATAATTTGGGGTGGAAGTCGAGGAGGTTTTCCAGAATGATGCCAGGAATTCAAAGTGCTAGCTATAATGAGAGTTTGAGTAGTATAACATTATTTTCATTGGAATGACCGCTTTTGAGTGCCCACCTGATTGACGTTTACAAACTCATGAGAGATATTGGCAGGTTGGATAGTAAAATGTTTTTTCCCTCGGGGTCATATGTTCAGGGTGAGACGTTTTAGGGAGATCGACAAATACATGAATGGGCAGGGAGCAAAGGGATAAAACTCCCGAGTAAATAGGCGACAGGTTAAGATGAGAGGGTCTGAATCGACACAGGCATGCAGGGCCGATGGGCCTGCTGCGGTGGTGTAAGATCCTTTGTTCTTTGTTCATTGTTATCTCCATTGAGCATCTCATCCTGTTCCTTTTGGACCTGTGTAGCTTTGAAAGTATTAATCTTGTAGACGGTTTGTATTAACGGCACAGCATTCCCTTATTCTTCCTCAAGCACAATAGCACTGGTTCACCGCCTCTTAATCCTGGACATGTCCTCATCAGCCTGCAACATCCCTTTCAACTATGGTCTTTGCTCCTGGATACACAACTCCAGGAACAGATAATTCACTAACCTATCCCACTTTTCAAGGAAAAATTTGTTGTTCAACGTATTTTGAGGCACATCAAAATCCACAAAATCTGGGTTTGATTCCTCGCTCTTCGGGACATTACATGATACATGTTTTCCAGTTCTCTCTCTCTAACTCGACATATGATAGCTGCTTATTGTCTCTCAGTGCAACACATCATTCACTCTCTCTTAAATGTACAGTACACGCCTACAACATTTGACAACAGGAGACAGAGACTTCAAATGGAATGGAGTTTGTCAAAATGGAGAAGTGTAAGCAGTGATATTCGACAGGTGTCTGTGCTGGGAACAAAGTTGTTTGTGATCGAGAGAAATATTCGAGAGGAACACATCAATATTCGCTCCTTTCACATTCCTTAGTGCACTGATATTTAACAGCATTAAAATATTTGATATCAGACTTTTGAAAATGATTTAAATGCGATTCGACACAGCATGAAGGTGGTGGTCTTGGATTGCGAATCTTGTGACTATTCCACGGGTCAGGCATTCAGTCACTGTGCATTTGATTAAATATTGTAGTCAATTCCCATGCGTGAGCAATCTACTAAACTTATGAAATGTTTTACATTTGTTTCCTTTCCACTGGAGAATAAAACAGCCAATTGTCTCTTTGAAAACCATTCCATGACAATCCATGTCCACCATTGAAATACTCTTAATAACATGATAATTGAAAGTGACAGATTGGCTGCCGTCACCTTAACCCTGTCCCCGCACCTCCCCCAACCTCACACCCCAACTCCGCCACTGATGTGGTGCAGTTGAATTATGTAATATTTACTCATCGAAGAAAGGGGAAACACTGCCTTTGGAGTTTCCATAACGTGGGGTTTGAACTCTCTCTGCGAACTACAAACCAATCATCAAAAGACAAGCACCTCGCCCGATAATCCGTAATAAGGAAGTGTAAGGAGTGGTATCATTGCAGAAATTTATGTTATTTAAATGGTACACATCCCTGACCATTTCGTCAAAGTCTGCAAGTGACAAATTATTTATATAACTCTGACAATGACAACTTAAATAAATTATTGACAGACTGAACAATTGTCCTCTAACTACTCAGCTACTGCCGAGGAACGCAAAACTCAAATGTTAGTCTGTTCCCGTTTATGAAAGACCCAGCAGCATATTAAAACAGCAGAATGTAGTGTCACTAAACTTCAGCTGTGTTACTGTATGCTGGAGCTTCCTGTTTCTTTTCGCTCACCGTTCTGTCAGGATTGTTTTCCCTGTAGATGCTAGTGTCATAGTGCCCTGTTACCATGGTAAAACAGTAACGCTTTATGAATGAACTGTTCTCGTTTGCAGTATGCCTGTTCCCTCTCGCTCGATTTTTCAAATATGCTAATCTTTTATAACTTTGATGACCTATGGATATTTTGACATTCGGATTGGTCGTAGATTGTCAGTCTATCAGATTTAAATTTAATACCTTTTTGTAACATAAGGGCCTGTTTTAAATTTATTGGCTTTTTTTATCAAAAAGAAGCTATCTGTCTTGATAAATGACGCTTCTTGGATTTTTGATGCAGAACATTTCAATCGCATCTCTCTGTGTTCCTGCAAATTTTAAATCAACTCATAAACTTCTATTTTAATTCTAAGCACTACAACACAACAAAAAACATTATCTTTCAAAGCGATCACGCAATGCTTCCAGCATTTCACAATTTTCCAATTGTACGCACAATAACTTCGCAACACTGATCATGACTCAATCTCAAGAGGTTTAGTTAATGTTCAGACCTGTCTCATCGGTGTTTTGCAAGTGTAACCATAAGGTGAAATTTAACTTGAGGGTTTGCAGAATTGGAGACGAAAAAAATGGAGAAACTGTGTTGCTCAGTAGATGCCTACTATTTCTCTATTTATGCTGCCATGGCATTCAGCGAATCACAGAAAAGCAAAGATGGGATATGGCAACTTTCAGATAAGGCTGTGCCGAAAACTAACTGCAGTCGCTGTAATTTGAGTTGTTCTTCATTATGCTCTTTCATTTGAGGCCTAACTCACAGCTTTCCAATCGTGAATGAAGCTTTGAGCTCCAGTATTCAAAGCCTGTGTCATGAACCAGTTTTTAGAGTTGACTTGTATGCATTGTATTCTCACGGTGGTTGGGGGTGAGGCGGGATTTGAGTGGATGTTAATGATCAGAAATGACAGAAAGACCGTTACACCACTCAGCTTCAAATTAGATAGCTTCACCGTATCACAGTTTCGTGTCAACACTAAATGCACACCTAATACGTCTCTGAAGCATGACCAGAGGTATGATAGATAACATATTCAAACGTATGTTCACTTAAACCTGAAATGAGAACTCTGACAAATCAATGGAAACTCTACTTCACTGAAAATTCCGTTCGATGCTGCTCACTCCTGACTTTGAAGTACATTGTTCATTCCTTCAGAGTCATTCAGGCAAAATCAAATTCCCTCCCTGGGGGGTTGTTTTGAGTCTGTTTGCAGAAGAGGAGCTGCAGCGGTTCAGGAAGGAATTCTCAGCCTCCAACTTCTCAAAGGAGGAATGGGAGAGCGGCTGGACTGGACAGCGGCTCCCATGGCCTTTGAATGGACGGATGTAAAATTTTAATGAAGGCATTAGTGCTGAGTTTTCAGTCTCAACTAATTTGCGGGATGTATTTCTGCCACATCACATGCTCAGATCCCCTTCTGACGTCTTGAAACTTTCGCTGTAAAACATTTTGTCCCTCTACTCTGGGCCACTCTCGAAAGCCAACTGAGCAACTATTCAGTTGTTATCAACTTTTGGGCACAAATGAGAGGAGCAAGGATACTGCCAATGGAACAGGGCAGAACAATCTGCAAGCTAATGTTAATATAAACCACGTCCGAATATTCCAGCAAACAAACAGAACACACTAAGTCTCTCTGCAGATCTCTTCACGTACTGTAATCATCTGTTCCTCTAAGCATTTTTCATTTTCTCTTGCTCTCTCTCTCGCCCTCTCTCTCTCCATCTCTACGATCTTTGATAAATGGCTGATGCCCACATCCCACGGGTGAAATTTTAAAAACAAGAATTAACTGCTCGGTGATAGGGAAGAGTAGGACTTTGATCTCTTGGTATAATCCAAGATTATTCATTCTTAATCTTGAATTATTCGTCGTACTTTTCGATTCTTACTTATACAGAAAAGAAGCAAAATGTCGGCGGCCAGTTGGTAAAAATAGAAATAAACTTTAAAAAAAATCTCATATTCAGAATCTGCTGCCTATGAATTCCTGCTTTTGTCGTCCTAGCTTTTTTCAATCTGTCCAATGCCGATTAGGGAATATATAAATAAATAAATATAAATTTACCTGTTGCGTCCTGTCAATAAATCGCCTCTGAAACATTATTGAACATTGAAGTCTTGATATCTGACCTAGATTAAGAACAAGCCACTTGATTGTGGAACAATTCTGCAGAAAGAACTAAGCCATACCAGAATTTACGACCGCTGCACCACTGCACCAAGAAAAGTAAAATGATCAATTTCATCCCCTTCTTTCCATCATCGACTTTTATCAAGTTTACAAACTATTCAACGATTGATTGGAAATCGACCTGTCCCCCTGAAAGACTGCATCATCGTTCTAAATGGGAGTACAACCGTATGATTGGTAGTACAACTTATGCAGTACTGGCTGATCGATATGACGAATTTGAGAAATTCAGAGTAATTGATGGCAACTGAAAAGCAAACAAAACAAATGCCTGGTGCCAGTGCAGGAAATTGGGGAGGCCATAACTGTATCATTTTAAATTAGTGCCTCTCAGCTGTAATGGTCTCACAAGACCAGATGTGCAGTGTCATCCAGCAAATCATAATGCTATTACGTTATCCTGTATTCCACTCCCAGTCATTCCCTGCTGTAAGTTCCTGGTTTTATGCGTAGATTCACTTTCTGGGTGAGAAAAACAATCTGGGTGTTTCAAAACAGGTCAGGTACCTGTCTTTCTGTTTTACTCGTGTATGTCCTGATGAGCGGAGTGCGGTTCTGGACTTGGAGACTGAATAAAGCTTGATAATAAAAGGTAACCAAAAACGATAATTCTGACTTCAAAGGGGCTCAGAAAATGCCCTGTATTGAACAATGTGAGCTGAAGAATCTTTTCTTTTTGCTGGAGACCTTGGTGAAATTCTCAGCATACACATATTGAAGATGTTATTCATTTCTTCCATTACTCAGAGTCAACAACATTGATTCTGTACTTTGCAGTTATACAGCTGAACAGCATGGAAACCGACTCTCGGTGCAACCCGTACACGCCAAGTAGATATCCTTAATTAAACCAGTCCCATTTACAAACATTTTTTTCCAATTCCCTCAAAAATATCTGTGTCCATATATCTACCTGAATGCCTCTTAAAAATTATTAATGAAGCAGCCACCATCACCTCCTCTGTCATTTCATTCCATAGGCACATCAACCTCTGTTGCCCAGAGATCCCTCTAAAAAATCCCTTTAAACCTATATCCACTAGTTTTGGACTTCCCTATACAGGCAATGGCTATTCACTCTACACGCGCGCGTCCTAATTATATAAACCTGTATAAGATCACTGCTCATCCTCCGACATCACAGGGAAAATTACATCAGCCAATTCATATTCTGCCAAAAGCTCCAACACACCAACCCTGGCAATATCCTTCTAATCATTTTCTCAATGTACGACCTTCCCCATCATGCAACCGAAATTCTGGAACCGCTTTGTAGCTGATATCATGATTGTCATTTTACATACAAATCTGGAGGAAACCTGCCACCACATGAATAACATAACATCCTGACCAGAGCAAAGTTCAGTAAAGAAGAGGATAACTACTGCTGCAAATGTGTTGCTGGTCAAAGCACAGCAGGTTAGGCAGCATCTCAGGAATAGAGAATTCGACGTTTCGAGAAGGGCTTATGCTCGAAACGTCGAATTCTCTATTCCTGAGATGCTGCCTAACCTGCTGTGCTTTGACCAGCAACACATTTGCAGCTGTGATCTCCAGCATCTGCAGACCTCATTTTTTACTTACAAGAGGATAACTACAGCAGACTACCCTTCCTGGATGTATTAGAGGAATTCACACTTACCCAAGAACTCCAGATCACTGAGAACAGGCAGAACATTCATACTGTGCACATGATTAATTGTAACATTTCCCACCAGGTACCCACAGTCGGACTTGCATGAGGTCATTATTTAAATGGCAAGGACACACACAACGCACAATTCCAGAAGGCAGAGCAAGAACACCTGTTCAATGAATTTAATCGAAACGGAGAACCTCAAAGCACAAGCCTTGGCATTAAAGGGACAAACCAACACCAGAAATCACTCTGCGACCAGATAGCATAGCGACCTTACCGCACATCAAACGCATATCAGAGATAACAATCTGATAATAGACACTCTTGGGAACCTGAGTGGCCTGAGTGAATATTTACAACAATAGAAAAAGTTAAAGAACTGGCACTGACATCCTACTTGACGAACGTTAACGGCAGGATGCCCTGCAAAGACTATGTTAAACACTACATTGTACAAACAGGAGGAAAACTTATCATATGCATGGAAGAATATCAGTTCACGAATGCCAGATAAAAGCATCACACCCTCATTTCCAAACACAGAGACAACGAAGGACTCGAGTTCAGATGCGGATGGTGTAACCATCCGAGCTCAGGCAAGATGGAGACACGTCAGAAGATTCCTTGAAAAACTCGCATCCCAAGCTGAACTCATTCAATAGACATATTAAGCTGGACCCTGCATTGAGACCACTCAGATGCCGAACCGGAAGTACTAACACACATAAATATCAGTTGGGACAGACAACTGACAGTTTACACAGGACTCAGCAGATGGTGTCACCGAGCGGGGCGATGAAACATTTGCAGGAAAGCATCCGCTTCACAAAAGAATACAGGACTTCATCGGCAACTCGAGCGACAAATCCTCTAAAACCTTCACTGAAATTAAACTTTAGTCTTGCAAAATCAAAGTTGTAGCAATCAGCAAAATGTCTTCCCTGACTGCCCACAAGCTTTGTTGTCGTCTGTGATTTATACAGTTCTTGTTTCCGTACGTATCGGATAACATTAGCATAGCCAATCATGCTTGCTTTGCCTTTCCAAACTAATCATCGTTGCCACATGGATTTTTTTTTTACATTTAAACACTCACATTCCAACACCAAATTCGGCGCGGACAAAGCATCAAACTGAGCCCGTGGTGAGACAACAACCTCGTGGAAGAGCATTACACGAGTGCATCGCACGTCTAAAACACTTAAAGTTCAAACTGGCCTGCAACTCAAACTCAGCCACGAAAAGCGACAGGTTACTCTTACTGGTATTCCAAGGAGTAAAATAACCACAACACTCTCAAAGGTGCTGCCACCCAGACTCAGCCTAACGATAAATCGTGGCTGCCTGGAGGAGGAAGCACCAGAAAACAATATACAGTAGCGACGGATTCAGGTCAATCACAAATAAAACCGACGCTGGTGGCGCCATGGAGAACAAGTGGAAGAATTATAGAATTCAGGAACGACAAATTACAATGGCTTCGACTTAGTACACAAGAAACAGTCCTACCCAACCAGCGTGGCCACCAGAAAATTTGCCCACTGATACCGATGATTAATACGGGAGACAAACAGGACAGATGCGGGCTTCAACCCCTGTGCCTATTGGGTACTCCTTGCAAAGGATTAACGCTACCAAGCGAGATCCGCCCTATCGGCGCAGCTACTGGTATCCAAGTCAGCACAGGATGAGAAAGGTTCTGGTAAGGTGGGGAGATACCAAAAACCACCACAAATTGGTTTACAGCCACACAAGGCAGGAATAAAATTCTCCTTTCCTAACCGCACCACCGACGGCTTCAGAGGCACAAACCTCACTCTCCGACTGCCCCAGGTCACGCAAAGGGATAATGGGTCCCTGCCCTCCCCGTCCAAACTTCACAGCCCCTTCTCCGCCCAGATGTACCTCATCACAGAATCCACCTGTGTCTCTGCAAACACTTGGGTACAGTGATTAAGATGATAGCACATGGACCGTCCCTCCACTTCAACGGCAGTAGGCGACACCTTGGTTATTGTGAAGGGACCCTGTGTTCGTGGCTCATTCCAATCTCTCCTGAAAACCCGCACATACAGCCGATCTCCAGATTTAATGGTCACCTCGTTGTCACCAGACACAAAGTCTCAGATTTTCCGATGTTTGGGTAGATTCACGAATCACATTGAACTGTTTCATTTACTGCTTAAGGAGAATTTCTTACTGCATCAATCTAGGCCCGTCATACGTACCTCTCCACTTGGGAACTGGCGTGGATCTAACGGGAGGCATTTCATGCGTTGTCCAGCAATTAGTCTGTATTCCTCGCTCAAATCAACCATCCGCAGCGAAACGAACCAGTTAAAATTGGTGCCCACATAAATTTGGTTCAACTTACCCTTCGAAGTACCGTTAATCCGTTTCAGCATAAACTGGGAGGGGGGGAGCATAAACACTGCTAAACCTCTGCTTAGACTGCAAAGTCTGCAGCACCAACTCAGCCACCTGCTTGTTAAAGCAGACCTATTATTGGAACTCATCTCAGATGGTATGCTAAATCTCGGAATGACATCAGTCGATGAAATATTTACCACAGTGCCTGCCCCTGAATCCTTCGACGGGTCGCTTCTACCCATTAATTAAACCTATTAATAACCACCAACACATATCACTTCACAGCTCGAGTTGTTGCCACAATCTGATCAGTTGCCATCCAGTTACTTCCCTTCGATATCAGCCTACCCAATTGCTCAACTTGCTGTTTACATAAATGGCCTGGTTGATAACACTACCAACAAACTATTCCTTATCCTCTCTGAATCTGACTTCTCACCATACCCTTTGTGCCCGCCCCAACCTCTTCTTCCCTCTCTTGAAGACCCCATTCCCATCGAGGCTGTGGTTAAGTTTATTTTATCGTTGATATGATACTTATGGAAAAAGGTCCTTCCAAAAGACTTGTTATCGTCATGGGGTTTTCTAGCTCTTGCCAGGTGCCATTAAAGAGTTCTCCCTGTACCAGCATATTACTCATCACACTAGAGCTGATAAACCCAGTTGTCACTGGCCACATCGGCTTGCTTTTTCTGTCTTTCTTTCTTTTTAATTTCCTCGAGCTTCAGTAGTGTCAACTTTATTCACATCTCCTCCTGCTGATCAGTTAGCTTCTTTTTCTCTTTCCGGTATCTTTCAAGCACATGGTCTGCATGATCTCTTAATTTCTGCCGGGCTATGTACGTTAGACTCACTACTTCCACTAACTTAGATTGACAGGACGGGCATTGCCTCAACAATAGCAATCCAGAACGTTGTAGTCAAAAGTTCAAGAATTTGTTCTATTTAAAACCTCCACTTTTTCAACTGGTTTTCCAACAGACTGCTGCGTATTCAGTGTCTCTGAGTCGATCCCCGTCAAAACTTTGGGATCAATCTTCAGCTGATGATAATCTCACAGGGCCCGCCATATCTTCTGTCTGAATCGCTCAAACCCAGCACCATCAATCAACGGATTGTCTACCACATTGTTCAAGCAAGCTCGATCCATTATCTCTCTTATTTGCGAGAGTCCCACCACCGATATTAGCAGTGTCCTCAAATCACCCATAGCTAAGAACCGTTCTGAGGTTTCATCTTCAAAGCTCTAATCTACTTTCCTACTCCATCATGTAAACTGGGCAACACATTTATCACCCCTACCAGATCCTGGGTTCCCCAAGGAATGTATTGCAGCTGTCTCCACCTTTTTTCACAAGGAATGACAATATCTTCCTCGGTGGTGGCTTCATTCCCTTATTAAAGCAGCTATATTGTAATTCCTCATCAGATTCCACTTCAAACCCGACTTCCATCTCTTATCATTCTTTTTCTGCTTGATCTGTTCCGGCCCATTTTCCTGACCACATTGCTGCCTCCTCCGCTTTACGTCCTCTATCACTCTCCGGCTGTTTTTGCCTAACATCCCTGCAATTATTTAAGTATGCTTTGAATCCCTTCCTTCTCTAAACCTGCAAAGTTTCCAAATTTCACCTTGGAAGCTTTCTTTTTACAGGTGATTAGCGTTTTATTCGGCTTGCCTGCTCCCCTGTTCTGTCTCTCGTTTATTCTTAACACTGTCAGTTCGGAGTCAGTATCTTACCAATATTCTGATCCCCAACTTTTGTGCACAGAAACAGCGTATTCTGCTCTCTGACACCCCCATCAGTTGTAACTGGTGCCTGAAAAACGTCCTCTCCTTCAAATCTAAACAGCTTGAAAATGTCCACCTCTTATTCCCACTTCAATATGCTGTTGTTTGATTTATCCTTCTGTCTGTAATTCTTAATTAGCCTTGCCATTTCATCGCACATATTTATGTCAAAGATACCGTCTTTCGGCCATTTAGTTAATGAATCCAGTGTTCTTCTTTCCCGTATGTCTTTTTTTCAAAAGCTATCGTTTCTTGCTTCGGAAAATATCTTACTCAGTGTTTCATTTGCAGTCCGTTTATTCATCCTGATATATCTACCAGTCCAGTGTACCAATTACCACTGTTTCACAAAGCACTCCCTTATGTCTTAGAAGGCATATAGCGCCTCGTCATTTATTGTATATATTCCCTAACTCTCCAGCTTGCAATCATCACTTACCAATTTTTCAGTCCCTAAACTTCCTTAGTTTCCACTAATTAATGAAAATAAACGATTCTCGTTCGTGCTGCATCAACCGTTCTAGGACTGCATCAGCAAAATGCATTAAATCACGAACTCTTTCTTGAAAAGTCTCTTTCAAATAAGACACTCCGAAATCGCTGCCGAGCAAAATTAAATCAAAACACTCTCGGATTTCTAGCTCCGAGAAGAGACACAAACAGTTCACAACCAAAAAGCAATTGTGCATACAAACCAGATGACAATGCTTAAACTCTCTCTCTCACAGACAGACAAAGTTTTTTTGCAAACTAGTGATTCTCTCGTTCCCTCACGCACGCAGACAGACACAAGGCATTTCTGTAAGGCACAGTTCTCTCTCTCTCTCTCTGACACACACACACATACACACACACGCGCGCACACACACGCACACACACGCACACAGCCTTTCCGAAACAGACCCATTTTTCATTTCTAAAAGTAGACTATAGTTCTTGTCGTAAATAGTCAACAGTCGATCAACAGTTTAAGACGATGACAATTTTCTACTATTTTACATTTAACCATCAACTCCCAACATGCTGGCTTTGAATTTCATCCAATATCACTAAAACTAACAATAAAATAATCCTTACGAGTTCCCGTCCGTGCACTCCACTATATTTCGATACCTTTTTTGTTTTATTTTCTCAAAGATAAGGCGTTTTTCACAGAAAACTAAAAGCGCTACCTGGAATTTTGTCTCAATCTGTTTATTCTATGTTTGCTTAACTCCCTGCAAAGCTTTCTTGAACAACCTTTGTGTTGTGGTTTTGTTCGCCGAGCTGGAAGTTTTTGTTGCAAACGTTTCGTCCCCTGGCTAGGCAACATCATCAGTGCTTTGGAGCCTCCTGCGAACCTCTGTGTCTCCACAAGCTTGAATTAAACATCCACCTTATGGTTCTTTGCATCAGCAGCTAACATTGGACATCTGCGTTTCTGAGAATCTCCCATACTTGGCTGATATAGACCAAATTAGCAGTAAATGCATACCTTTTATTTTGTAGTTGGCCAAAATGTTTATTCTGTCTGTCTCGGGAGAGGTCTCAGTTTAACTGCGAAGTGCTCTGCAACTGAAACCACTTCTCAGAGAAAAGGTTCTCTTCCTTGTCCTACATGGGGTGCCACATTTCGTGTGGATGAATCAGTCAATGTTGCATTTTTTTAATAAAAGCGGGAATATCTTTCACGAAATTAAAAATGTCTTCCCTGACGACCCATTAGCTCTTTGTTCCTCTGCAGTTTAAACAGTTGTTCCCGTGCTTATCGGATAATATTAGCATAACCAATCATGCTGACAAGGTTTGCCTTTCAAATCAAGACATCGTCTGCCACATTGGTTCCCGGCATTACACTTCATCTATCACAGTACATTACCAGTATCTGTTATGGGAGCCGTGCAATATGATGCCGGACTACAACACTAAGCCAACTACATAACTGTGACAGTAATTTCCATACTAACAGCAGCAGGATCCTTGTTTTGTGCATTGCTGTCTCTGCATTTGTCGCAACTGAGCTGAATCCCGATCCGGCCAGGAGAGTGCAGTGCAGCAGAAGGAAGCACGATCCTTCAGTGAGATGCTGGGAGGGGATGATGGGAGGGAATGCTCCCTCCGAAACCAATGCCCCAGCGCCTTCCCGAATACTTCGTTTCTATTCTCTCACGTGAGAGTGAGGCTCTGCTGGCTGGGTCGGCATTTACTGTCCATTCCACTCCACCGTGAACTTCTGCAGTCGAAGTGCTGGACTTTCGACCAACAATGTTCCTCATGGAAAGAGTCCCTGGATTCTGACCCAGCCACACTGAAGGAACGTCCGAAATATTTTCACCTCGGTTTAGTGAGGGACCTTTCAGGGAGGGTGACTAGTTCCCAGACAGTGAGTGTTTCGAAATGGAAGTGGCCATAGGTTAAGGAGGTGCTGCAACAGGGCGAGTTTCTGTAGTGCGTCTTGTCGTCGTTACATACTACTGGTAATGAGGGTCGGTTGAAGAGGGACCGAAGAGGGGTTGTGGTGCCAATTCAGGCAGGAGGGTGCTGCTCTCTCCCTGGATTGTTTCGAGTTTCCATCATGTGTTGGAACTGCATCTATCCGGGACAAGTGGGAAGTGATAGAGTTCTGTCAGTTTCTCCCGTACCTGCATTCCTGTAAAGTCGAGGGGAACGGCACAACGCGATGCATTCGGCCTACCAACACCAGTCCGGCAAACCCTGCAACCAGTTTGGGTAACTCCGTAATCACAGCAACCCTCTGACAGTGAAGGAGACCAAAACTGCACTCAGTACTGCAGATGAAGTTCGATCTATCGAATTGCCTTAGATCCTCGCAGCTCCTGGATCGAGTCCTCTTGATCTGATGGTCTAGTGTACTATTTGCAGGACCATCACGAGCATGAGTCTCTCAGAGTGATGACTGAGGCCCAAACATCTTCAGCTGCTTCAGAAATGAACTGCTTTCCATCAGAAGTTCAGGGGAAGGGGATGTTCACCGATGAATGTTTAACACTATTCGCCACTCCTCAGAATCTGCAGAAGTATCAGTGCTGAAGTTCCAAACCTGGACAATACCAAGGCTGGGTCTGAAAACTGCAAGAGAAGGCGAAACAACGGATCCTGGAAATCAGAATTGAGGGTGTAGTCCAGGAAAAGCAGAGCAGGTCAGGTAGTACCTGAGGAGCAGGAGAATCGATATTTGAGGCAAAAGCCCGTCCTCAGGGCCAAGGGAGCGGAGAGTAAAATAGAAGTTGGGTGACGCTGGGGCAAGACAGCTAAGAAAGCGACAGGAAGATGAAGTTGTGGGATAGTGAAAGGTTGGAGAGGTGAGTGGAGCACATAAATAGGAGAGACGATGATTAGACAGGACAGGAATTGGATTTGGCATAGGGTGTGGAGTGAAGGAGAGGAATTTAGGAAACATGTGAAATCCCCATTGTTCCGGTGGGGTTGGGGTTCCCAAGGCAGAACGTGAGGCGTTCTTGCTCCACGCTTCTGGTGGTTAGGGTTTTGCGATGGAGGAAGCCCAGGACCTATGTCCTCTGTGGAGTGAGAAGGGGATTTGAAGTGTTTGGCTGACAGAAAAATGTCTGTCGGATGTGGAAGCTTTCTTTGAGACTGGATGCCCACTTGTGGATTGCTTCAGGGAAGACCTCCTGGATGCGCACACGGACCAATCCCACTGCCCAGAGGCCTAACACTTCAACTCCATCTCCCCCACTGCCAAGGACATGCAGGTCATTGGCTTCCTTAATTGCCAATCGATAACCACACAAAGCCTGGAGCAAGCATACCTCATAGTCACCTCGGGACACTCCCAACCTACGGGATCAATATGGATTTCACCAGTTTCCTCAGTTCCACTTCCCCCACCTCTCCCAGATCTAACCTTCCAGCTGATCACTGCCCTCTTGACTTGAGCATTGTCTTTCCCATCTAGCTACACCACCCTCCTCTCCGACCTATTATCATTACTCCACCTCCATCTACCTCTCGCCTTCCAAGCGAACTTCCCCCAGCTCCACCATTCTGTTTACTTCCAGCCTCTTTATTCCCCCATACCCTCATTCCTCATGACCAAAAATTGATTCTCCTACTCCTCGGAAGCTGCCTGATCTTGTGTGTTTTTTTCCACACTGCACTCTTGGCATGAAAACCAAGTAACATCTGCATCACTCAAATGCCAGATGATGAACATCTTTAATTAAAAAAAGTGAGACTGTTTTGTGCTGATGACACACAATCGATCACCGTAAGCAGTCTCCACACTTCACTTGAGGCGATTAGTGATTGAAACCTGGATGGTAACAGCTTATGATGTATTCGGGCGGCTGCACAGAAAGACAGCGAGCTGCTGGGTTATATCCAGTAACGTTTCCTTAACGACAGCCGCGCTGATGTGGTTCAGACTGGCTGGAGTCTGAGAATAAGGCAGTTGCGTTTCAGAAGGGAATGCTTAACAACTTAACCACGGTTTGAAGAGAGAAATGTTTAACCATCCAGGCAGCTCACTAAGGCAGGGAGACAGAGG
Source organism: Hemiscyllium ocellatum (assembly GCF_020745735.1). Lineage (NCBI taxonomy): Eukaryota > Metazoa > Chordata > Chondrichthyes > Orectolobiformes > Hemiscylliidae > Hemiscyllium > Hemiscyllium ocellatum. The sequence continues at coordinate 1,289,448 of NW_026867576.1, read as the reverse complement.
GAGGAAGAAAGGGAGTGAGAGGGCCATAGAAACAGTGGAGAGGATTAGGAGACCTAAAGTTTATAATACATAGCGACAGTATTCGATCTTGCAGCCACCTCCAACCTGTTCGTTCGTGAAGTAGGAATATCGCTGTTCTAATAATTCTGTGCATCCGCTTTACTTGCCTCGACCTATCTCTCTCGTCCCCCGACTGATCGAGAACGAACCCTCTCAGTTTTTAATATGCATAAGGACTCAGCACCGCATCCCCCAACAGCTCTGTGTGGTTTTGAAAAGGCTGACAATCCTCTGAGAGAAGCCATTCCTCTTTACTTTAGTCAGAAATATGTATTTTTCTTTCCTGAGACGATGCCCTCCGGTCCAGCACTCCCCCGCAAAGGAAGACACTTCCAAAACTTCTACCAATTAAGAATCGCTTGTGTTACGATGAGATCCCTTTTCAGCTGACTGACTTCCATGGAATAGAATCCAAAGTTTACTCAGAGAGTAGTAGGGGCGTGAAATGTCCGGCGTTCGGCCAGCAGTAAACTCGCTAACTTTAAAGGCATTTACATGTACTTCAGATCGGCGTATGAACAAAAATGTAATACTGTAGGTTATCTGGGCTTGAGATTAGTGACATGGTCCACTACTGTCGATGGCCCAAGGGCCTGTACTGCGCTGTAATATTCTATGTTCGATGTTGTAACTCGTGTCACCATTGCTTTTAAGAGATTGGAAGGACAAACTGCAAGGAAGGGTGGGAGGGGTCAAAGGAATGCAAGTGCCAGAGACACATGGAAAAGGGCAAGAGGGAAGGAGAAAGAGAAAGAGAAAGGAAAAGGGAGTCAAAAGAAGAAATAATAATATTTACGTGCAGACAAGTTGTCGGGACTAATACAGAACATTTTTTCGCGTCGGTCACAACCCCAGGATGGCCCAGAGATTTGTTCAGACAATTGAAAAGCTGTAAATACTGCAATTTCTGAAAACAAATCAAGATTTTCCTTTACCTGTGAGAATTCTCCAATTCCACTCCAATTGCTGGCTAGAGTTTAAAATGTCGACGAATTCATTCGGCAGGAGACACCCCAAATCTCTGATCTGCTCTTGTAGCCAAGGGGTTGGTGTAGCTGGTCCAGTTCTTTTGTGGTTAACGGTAACCCCCGGGTGTTTGCTAGTGCAGGATTCAGCAATGGTTATTACATTGGATGTCAAGGGTTTCTCTGTGTGTGAGTGAGAAAGAGAGGTTCTGTGTAAGAGGGTGTGCGTGCGTATGCAAAGAATGAAGGCAGGTTTGCCTAAGTGTGTGCGAATGTGTGGATGACGGTCTGTGTAATCTACTTGAGTGTGTGAGTGTGCGTGTATGCCAGTGTGTGGGAAATGTTCTGTGTCAGTGCGAGTGAGTGTGAGTATTTGGAGAAAGGTCTACGTAAGTACATGTGAGTTCATCACAAGAGGATCTGACTGAGTGTGTGTGAATGTGTGTGCTGGAGGAAGGTCTGTCTACGCGTGTGCTGAATGGGTGTGTGTGTGTGGAAGACTATCTGTGTAAGTGTGTGTGAATTTGTGTGGAGGAGGATCTACGTTAGTTTATGTGAGTGTGCGCGTGTGTAACTTGAGGAGAGTATGCCTAAGTGTGTGTGAATCTCTGTTAGTGTGTGTATGGTAGCGGACATGCATAGATGTGAGAGTGTGAGAGCCAGAGTGTGGTGGGAGAGTCTGTGTAAGAGTCAGTGTGTGGCAGTGTGTTTTTGTATGCATGAGTTTGTGAGACTGCGTGTGTGGGAAGGGATTCTGTTCAAGTGTATGTTATTGCGACTGAATGTCTGTGTGTAGGTGGATGGTTTGTGCCAATATGCGTTCGGGTGTGAGTGGCTGTGTGGGAGACTCTGTACGTTTGTGTGCGAGTGTGTGTGGGAGGAGGATCTGCGTATGTGTGTGGGGGGTGCGACTGAGGGAAGAGGGTCTGACTAACTGTGCGTGTGCATGTGTAGGACAGAACATGTACAGGTGCGTGAGTGTATGTGTGCGAGTATGGGTGGAGGGAATGTGCAAGTCTGAATATGTGAGTGTGTGTGGATGGTACTGTGCAAGCGTATGTGAGTGTGTGTGAGTGTGATTGAGTGGTAGCAGTGTCTGTGTCAGTGTGTGTGCTGATATTAGTGGGGGGTGTGAGTCTGTGTGGCTGAGAAGGCCTGTGTAGTGTGTGGGGGAGGGACTGTGTAAATGCGTGTAACTGTGTGTGGGAGAGGGACCTGAAATGTGAGTTAGATTGTGGAAGTGTGAGTTTGTCTGAGCGTTTAAGTGTGTGTGAATGTGGTAAAGAGTCTGCTGAAGCTTGTGTCTGCATGGCAGAGGGTCTGTGAAAGTGTGTGAGAGTTTAAGTGTATGTGTGTGTGAGAGAGAGAGATAGAGACAAAGACAGGATATGTGTAAGTGGGTGTGAGTGTGGGTGCAACGGAAGAAGGCAGGTCTGTCTAATATTGTGTCACTGTGTTTGGAAGAGGACATGTGCACGGGCGTGAAAGTGTGTGTGTAGGTTCTGTGTAAGAATGTGCATGAGTCTGTGCGTGTGTGTGTGAGCGTGTGAATGTGGGAGGGATTCTGTGAAATGTGTGGGTTAGTGAGTGTGTGCATTTGGAACGTCTGCATAATTGTGCGAGTGTGAGTGTTTGTGTCAGTGCGTGCGAGAGTGTCTTTAAGTGCGTGTGTGTGAGTGAGTGAGTCAGAGGATCTGTATAAGTGTGTGTGACTGTGTGGTTGTGCCTGAGTGTGTGCAAGTGCGTGTCAGTATGTGTGACTGTGTGTAAGCGTGTGAGTTAAAGATCAATGTAATTGAATGGTCTATGTGAATGTATGTGAGTGCATAAGTGTGACTGTGCACATGTGAATATGTCTACAGGGGAGGAGAGTCTGTGTAGGTGTTTGAGTGTGTGTGGGAGGAAGGACAATGTAAGTGTGTGAGTATGAGTTTTGGATCTGTGCAAGTGTATGTGAGTGTTTGTGAGCGTGTGGGACGAGGGGCTGTGAAAGTCTGTGTGCGTACATGAGCATGTGTATGTGCGTGTGTGAGTGTCACTGTGTGGCATAGGTTCACCGTGATTGTGTGTGAGTATGAGTATGTGGGAGAAAGGTCTCTGTAAGTGTATGTGAATGCGGGGGAGGAGGGTCTTTCTCAGTGTGTGTGAGTGAGTGTGAGATTGTGATGGACAACGTTTGTGCAAGTGTGTGCGCGTGAGTGTGTGAGTAATTGGAGGAGAAGACTCTCGGAGTGTGGGAATCTCTGTGAGTGTGTGGAGAGGGCCTGTAGAGATGTGTCAGAGTGATTGCATGTCTGTGTTCGGAGAGTCTGTATAAGAGTGATTGTATTGGGAATTTGTGTTTGTGTATGCCAGAGTGTATGAGTGTGTGTGGGGGAAGAGATTTTGTGCAAGATTATGTGACTGTGTGCCAGGGTCAGTCTGTAGGTAGAGGGTCTGTATGAGTGTGTGAGGGAGGTAACATCTGTGTTAGTATGTGTGAGACAGAGAGCATGAATAGACGTGTGATCTTGTGTATGTAAGGGTGTGTGAAGACAATGTGTTCGTGTATGTGTGGGGGCGGTGGTTACTGTGCATGAGTATGTGAGTGAGAGTGAGTGACTGAATAGGAGGGTCATTGTAAGTTCTCGTGAGTGTGTGAGTGTATGTTCAAATGAGAGGGGCTGTCTAAGTTTGCGTGAGTGTGCATGTGGGAGAGAGCATGTAAATGCGTGTGTGAGTGTGCGTGGAGGGCATGTGCAAGCGTGAGTGTGGACATAAGTATTGTGTGAAAATGCGATTGTGAGAGTGTGGGATGGGGGCTCTTTATAGTTGTTTGCACGTGTGTGAGAGAGGGAGAGTGACAATGTGTATAAAATGCTCAGACGTGGGGAAAAATTGTATATGAGCAAACAGGCAGACACACACAGACACACACACACACACACACACACACACACACACACACACACACACACACACCCACAAGCATAGATGCACACCCACAAAACCATATACACACACATATATACACACACACATACACAGATACACACAGACAAAAAAAACACACACAACCACACAACCACCCACACTCACACACTAACACTCACATAAACACACTCACACACCCACACACATATAATCACAAATCCACACTCACACATAGCCACACCCACATACACCCACTCACACTCTTACACACTTCCAAACACGCCCACATGCACACAGACACAAATGCACAAACCCACCCACATACACATGCACAAACAAATGCATCCCAAAGCGACTCACCCACATTCACACACACACACGCCCATTCACACCCACATACACGCACTTAAATGTCTACACATACACATCCACGCAGATGCACACACACACCGACAAGTGCATGCACACCCACCCACACACGCTACACCCACAAACGCATGCACGCATACACAAACACCTACCCACAGACACTCGACTGCACACTCACGAGCACACATCCCCCGACACACAATAATGCAAATCCACTTTCCACACACCTCCACACGCAATGATGCACACCCACACATAACCACTCACTCACCCACACAACCACACAACCACACACACCCATCTATATCCACTCATCCACAGCCATTCACAAACACACGCTCACACGAACCACACCCACATACACTGCACACACACATACAACACCAAACACCCATACCAGACGCACACCCACACACATACCCACACACACACATCAAACTGACATGCATCCACCCATACACGCGCACTCACAGCCTCGACACAGACCCTGCACATACAACACACACCCATTCTCACAGACCTACTAAAACCACACCCATCCACAATCACACACAAACCCACAAACGCACTCATACACCCGCATACACCCACATGCATCCACACAAATCGACACGCATCCATCCACACACAGGCATTCTCTTACACACAATCCACAACTACCCACACTCACACATCCATCCTGTTGTAACCATGGTGTAGAATTGATGGAGATCATCCCCCAAATTCTACATGTTCGAAGATGATACAAGGGGTCTAGGGTTGTATGAGTGGAGGCAGTCGTTTTTGCTACTCTATTGACGATGATCGTGTAAATTATGTTTTCAAAACACTTGACACTCTGACTGATAGTTTTGCGTCCGAAAAGATTTTTTTTTACAAATCCTGGACCTACGATTTGCTGACGGTAAGACGACATAGTTCAACCATGTTCCACTTGCATGTCAGTATAGGTGAGACAGGCTGAAAGAACATCGCCGGACCAATCATTATTTTAGCAGACTCTTCACTCAGAGAAGTACCCGGTACAAGAGAAATATGATATCTCTCTTTGGAAACAAAAGTTTACAGCGCCATCAAGTTTGCAAGATTGAAGATCATTGTTTACCCCACCTTACACTGTGCTCCTCGGACAAGCCAATTAACAATTATTCTATCATGTATTGTCCCACAGGGCATCTGCGGAATGGGCTCCAACGGTGGTCATATGAATGGTACAGTCCACTTTGTTGCTTTCGCCGACCGAAATCAGAATCCTTCTGTATTGCTGCGAAAATTTCAGTTCACCGTGTGAGAAACCTTTACAGATACCGACACAATCTCTACTTTCTTACGGATGGCCTACGCCTCGTGATGCAGTCACAGATCTCTCACTGTTATCTTAGCACCAGTAGTTCCCCCCTCAGTAGCAAAATGAGCACAGCTCTTCTACTTATTACAATTCACATGTTTGTGTGAGCTTTCCGGTTACAAATTGTACGCCATGAGCAGTCAAAGTGATTTGTAAATAGTTTTGTTTTACAGATTTTTGGGATGTCCTTGGCCTGTCTCAGATAACAGGTCAAACTCGACCTTCTGTTCTCCTTCCCTTTGCACGGCTATCTCTCTTTCTGTCTGTAATCCTTTCTCTCATATTCACGTTCTCTTCATTTTCCTCACCTTCTCATTCTCGATACTGTCCCTCTCTATTTCCGATAGTTCCTGTTCTCCATCACGTTTCTCAATGCCCTCTATTCCCCCTCCCCAAATATATAATATATCACCTTCTGTATTCACTGTCTTCCTTGATTTCTCCAATTATTTCTCCTCCTACCATGGCCTCAATCTCCAATTTTATCTCATGCTTTTTATGTCTCAGCTTATACGTATGCCTGTGCGAGAATATGCACATCCATGCCTGCTGTAACTTGCCATGCGGGCACATAACGTTTCACAAAAAGTACTGGATTGAACCTTGGGGGTGCAATTTCAGATAGATAGGATAGTGAGGGCTGTGTTTAGAATTCCTGCATCGCTGCATAGAGTATAGCAGTTGTGAGGGCATATGATGGCTGAGCAAGCCATTGTGTCGGTC